>NC_135786.1:83877500-84180833 GCF_051106095.1 Pogona vitticeps | reverse complement strand
TCTTGAGGCTTTAAACTTGGCTCATGCCTTCAGTTTTCTTCACTCCCAAGAGCTGAGAAGTCATCCTCTTCAGACACATTTGAAGTCTATCATTCCCATGCTCAAGGTCCTGAGTCTCTGGGGGTTCAGGATCTGCAGATTGAGGGTACCTGAGGGCCTAAGATTTGTGAGCTCAGCCTCCTAGTTCCTTCAGGGTGCAGGATCTGCAGGATCAAGCAGATCCTCCATCGCATTGGGCTCATCTTCACTGGAGAATTCTTTTGCTATCATAACACCCAGTATATATTCATTTTTATTCTCAGAGACACCAATAGTTATTTGCTAACTTTTTCAGATAATAACTCCAAGCACGTCTTTAGGGATAGGTTTTTTTTAAATTGTTTTAATTAGGGGATGTTAGGAATAATCAGCACCACCAATATATGTATAAATCTCTCTCTATATATGGACTATGAGGATGTGAAATCATGTTGGAAGATTTTTCCCCCTGACTATGCCACTCAAACAGTTACAAAGGAAGTGACACCTTCCCTCAGTAGATCAGACAGTAAAAGTTTTAAAAATTACTTTCATTTCAGCTCCGGTGTTTTGAATAGTTCTTGATACGGCGCTATGGAGCCTACCTTTGGATTCTACACACAAGCAAACTTCCCACCACTTATCTGTTCAATATATTGTATTGTACTAGTGTCATTTGAAAAACTAAGCAAATGGAGTGGAAATTGCTTATGAATATAATGCAAGTTGGAGCTTCTTTAGCCAATATTTGCTGACCTGGTTTTATTTTAAAGAACTGCAGATTCTCATATACTGAGAACACGTAGGCTGCATGCAGTGTATGCATGCAGTGTATGTATGCATTGTGGAAACATGTACACACACATGCACATATGCACTCACACGCTCATCAAAGATTGAAACACACATTCCCAGGAAAGGTTTGTTCAAATTAAAATATACATTCTTGTTGAGAAACAAACATAACTGTCTAAATGTTGTGTTCCTTTCCTGAATAGAATACTGTGAATTGACCTTTAAGAATAAATTCATTCAGATCCTTTTCAGACAAGAACTACTCCATTTATTTCAGGCAGGGTGATTTCAGAGAAGGAGAAAGATCTTGGAATGTGAAACCAAAGTCAAAATAAGTACCGTAATCTCCATGGCCTCCTACATTTTTAGTCTAATTTCTTGGTTCTTGATGTTTTAAAAGTAGTCTATGAATGCCATTTCCACATATATTTAAAATTTAATTAGCTATTAGATACAGCACTGCAATATATGGTGGATATATAGATCTTGGATTACTCATAGTTCAATGAATTATTGAGAGGATAATGTATAGCTTTTATATAATCAATCTGGGGCAAAAAGCTTTCTCTCGCATACAGGCAAGTAACTCTGTTAGAAGTAATGATTCTACTTACATAACTCAGAATTCATACTTTGTGTCCTTGCTCCATGTGATCTCAAAAATCTCTCCAGGCAATAGCACTCTCTGGTTTGCCTTTAAAATATTTCATATTTTGTAGCTGATTTAACTAATTAGTTCATAAACTCCATGCAGACATATTCCTAGCCTTCAGGTTTTAGTGTATTGTTTGCTGTCAGAACACATTACCTTCCTATTTCAGACTGAACAACTATTTTCACTCTCCTGTTTAGATGCATCATGGCCAATAATGAAGCCATGTAGACATGATTTCCATATAGAACCACACAGTGGGAAAACATTATCTCTTTTCCATCCTGGGTGGGCTATGTGCACTCATTACAGCTCTACTAAGAACTGCTGCAGCTGGACCAATATGGCAAATAACTTATTTCATGGTCAGCTCATCAGAGCCATGTGTCTCTATTCTCATACTTTTCTTCTTACTGTTAGAGTCTCCTGTTATACACACTAAGCTGACTAGATAGCTCAGTGGTTAAAGTATCTGGCTGCAGAACCAAAGATTGGGAGTTCAATTCACCACTTTGCCTCCTGTGAGTAGACCCAGCTTGTGCGGCCTTGGGCAAGCTGCTCACTCCCATGGCACCTCCAGAAGAAGGGAATGGTAAGCCACTTCTGAGAATTCTCTATCTGGAAAACCTTGAAAAGGTTTGCCATAAGTCAGAATTGACTTAATGGCACATCATCATCATCATCATCATCATCATCATCATCATGATTAAATACAAACTTATTTCACTGCACACCACATTAATAGCAACCAGCTTGGTAAGAGGAAGGGCAAATTAAAGCTTAAAACGGGGATGAAGAATCTTTGGTTCTTGGGCCAAATGTGGCCCAAGAGGACTCCCCATCCAGCCTGTAAACTTATCTCCAGTCAGTGATCAGAAATAAAAAGCTTAGGAAGTCTTTATGTACTACAAAGCCTGGGAATGGTCTGTGCAGAGCGCAAACTCCTAAAAGGGACATACGTTTGATTAAATGACAGACCAATTATATTTTAAAAACATTTGTTTTTAATTACTGGGAACCTAGGTTTGCTGACCTGACCCTTCCTTCTGTCCTCAACTGACCATTAAATAAACAACATGCACCCTCAACAGTAGATGTCTTAATATAAGAATATAAGAAAACAAGAAGAGCCCTGCTGGATCATACTAAAGGCCTACCTAGTTTTGCATCTGTTTCCTGTGTAGGGGATAATCAGAGACCTGTGGAAAGGCCAGAAATAAAAGTATGAGGCTTATAACTGTTTCCCACTGTGGACTCCCAGAAACTGGCCTTCAGAACTTCAAGGTAGTGCAAAATCATCATGTCAAGTAGCCAATTAGAAACTTATCCTTCATTCACCTGGCCTTCACAAACTGGCCTTCATCACAAAAGATCAACCATCCCTTCTGGAATGTTTATTTGCTGCAGCAAGAAAGAAAAGAACCTTCCCAAGAGCCAATGTACTTTATGTACTGGTCAACTCATTTTGTATTACATTTCGCCCAGTTTCCAAAAATGTGCAGCACTCTTTCTGTTCATTTGGCTGCATTTCTCATTAGAGTTGGCAGCATCCCATTCCCTGAGACTCAGGGCCAAAACCTGAGACCACGGTTTGCATCACAGAGGTGGGTCCTTGAGGTGTCAGTGAGCTATTAAGTAAGGCAGTAGGAAGGTTGAAAATGCCACTGGGCCAGCTGATTGTAGAAATAGTTCTGATGGGAATTCGGAGAAAACAGGAGAAAACAGCAGGTACTGTGTTCACAAGTTTGGAAAGAATTAGGAGCAAGGCTCCGGTTAAGATTGGATCACTTCCGTTATTCCAAGATACAGAATTATTGAGAATTCTCATACATGAGAACATCATGTATGAGAAACAAATGAGGCATTAGCTAGGAAAGTGTGGAGATGGGTGCCCAGGTTTTAAAAGTACTTCACATACATGAACATTTCTCTTATTCTAGTGCAGCTTTCCCTGACATTTGTCTCTACCACTTGGAGAACTGGAAAAACATAAGAATTCCATAAATTTTCACCCAAGACTTAGCAACACCGGTTGGAATTCTGTTGCTGCAACTTTTATTGTTTGGAAGCCATGGGACCTATGGGACGGGAGGAAGAAGTCTTTATTGAGCTGAAATCATTGCCATTGGACTGAAAGGGGTTACACAGAAGCCTCAAGACAGGAGCTGAAAATGTTTAATTGACCAAATAAATCACTACATGGTGATATCACCAGCCTTATGCACACAAATTACACCAACAGGATTTCAGCCACTAAATGAATAATTCTGCATCCTAGAAAAAAGGAAGTTATTCAGAAGCTGTGCTAAAAGAAATTTTTCAGAAACCTGCAAAAATAGTTTTTTTATATTTTGTTTATAGAATATGACAGAGGAAGGAAGGAAGGAGGTCATATACTGGATGTTGTTTTTACTTCATTTGATTAATGCAATCAGTAGCTCTATTCAAAATGAAATCAAATAGTACTTGGACACATGTAATCTTTTCAAATATATGAGAGGAATACTAGTGAGCAGCTTGGGTTGATAATTTACTCTGCAAGAACAGAACATCTTCATATTTCTTCTTGTTGCCCCACTGCAGTACAAAATACCTTTTGAAGCTGAGATCTCATGCTTTTTTGCCAGAGAGGTGACCAAATCAGTGAGAAATGGTGCATCTTGGTCAAGAGATGTACGGAAGTTGAACGTCTAATATAATGTCAGTTTGGGTGATCAGGTGGCACAAGAACATCACACATTGATGTTGTATTGATTCTGATGGGATTTAAGCATAATTTTCTTCCTGGCCTATATCTTCTTCCATTGACACCTTGTCAATTAGCTTTTAGCATTAAAGGGAAAATTAGGCATTTAGAAGTGTGCACCATTGGGTACTTTTGTTGACACCACTAAGACGTATTGCGTAGAAATACAATTCTTGAAATGCTTCTTTATTTCTTCCTTCCATTCTGCATGTGTCTCTAATTAAGATTTTTTATGTTTTTTTTAAAAATACAATGATGTAAAAATGAGGGCTTCCAGGGCTTTTCAAGTATGCATACGTATAAGAAAAGAAAATGTCAATGTAAGTACATTGAGTTACATTGCTATATTTGGTTCGAAACAAACAAACAAACAAACCCAAGTTTCCTTGTGAAACAAGTGCTTTTAAATGCAATTGAGAACAGATAAATAGATCACCAAGGACTTTGTTTGAGATTGCTCCAAATACTCCCCCAGCACAAATGGTCATTTCCCAATTTCAGCAATTTGTTTAAATTCTTCGTGTGTGTGTGTGTGTGTGTGTGTGTGTGTGTGTGTGTGTGTGTGTGTGTGTTTGTGTGTGTGTGTGTGTGTGTGTAGAGAGAGAGAGAGAGAGACAGAGAGAGATGGATTGACCACAGCTTAAGTCTGAAAACAGGATTTGCATTTAGAATGCTATAAAAATAGGATATTCCTTTAGGCGTACTTATGAGGGATACAGCATATCCACTCGTACAAGTCAAGATAAGAATACTAAATGTGAAGCAATTTGGTTAGATACTAAACTTGAACTCTTTCAATGCTATGGACTATCAGCGACCAGAAACCTCAGTCCAGCTGACTGTATGGCACCATCCAGTCTGGAAAATTAAAATGACAGGTTTAAGAGATAAAGACAATCTTATTTTTATTCTGCTTTAGGGTTCCTGCCAGTTTCTCTTTGTTATGAGGTGTAGCACAATATTGCATACACATCCACCATAAACACCGAGACTTTTATAGATATGTTGAGAGGATACCATTTTGATATTGAATAAGATGAATTATAACCCATAAAAGATGTACAGTTTATTCTCTTTTGGGGAGTCCCCATGCCAAAAGTAAAAAAGCTTTCAAATTTTACCTTATGTATAATCAAAGCAATAAAGCAGAGCTTTCAATTATGTGAGATAAAAAGGTTGCCCATAGCTAAACTAATAAACAGTGTCATTAAAGCTTATGCAATTTTAAATAATGAATGTCTAAAGTTTGAAAAGCATTTCATTTCAAGTTCTGTCACTGACTTTCAGCTCTTTGTTGTTAAGCTTATACGCCAGTCCTCTATCACTGTCTAAGTCTATTCGGTGACATGCGAACAAATATGTATTTCCACCATTATTTCTCAGAATCCATAAATCTCTAACAATTATTGACAACGTTGATTGAAGACATGTCGACTTAAGAAATCACAGAGTCCTTATAACTTTTTCCTCTCAAAACATTACATTTCCCTTCCTTCATTCTTTTTGCTAATGGTATCAGAAAACGTTTTAGTGATAGACTGTTCATGATAGCTGCATTCCACCGCTATCATGTTTTACAGCTTTTATATAGCTGGCACAGCCTATTTAAACTCATATTCATTCTGTACGTATTTTCTTTTGGTGATATGTCTTTTCTGCATGCCCTCTTATAATTAGGAAGCAGGCCCCTAAGGGCCCAATTAGCCAACATGTGAATGTAATTATAACTCTTGAAATGCTTTTTGCCTTCCTTTCTATGTATGTCTCTGATAGTCGTTTGACCATGTCTGCTCTAAACCTACTGTCAAGAAAGATTCAGTTCCTAATCATTCTTGTAATGAACTTTATGCAACTTTACAGTTACACTTTACAAGAACCAAAGATCATGTGACCCGACTAGGAAAGGAAGCGTACTAAGGCATTCTGGCTTAAATCCTGTTGCTTACCATACTAAGCTGCAGCTAAAGTTGGCCCACTGAATCAGTGGGGATTTGGTGAATTGCAGCTCTTCTGTAAGTGCCATTGATTCAGTTGGACTACTCTAGCTGCAACTGACTCCATTAGGCAACAAGATTCCAGCCTTTGTTGCATTCTAGCATTGCATTCCCATGCCATGCTAGAATAGGGCAATCAATGAACTCAATCTTGAGAGTGGGGATAGGGACAGTACTAAAAAAAATCTAGTTCTTGGCAGTTTTTCAAATATCACCATGCTGAGACTCCTCTATACCAGCAAGACTCCCGGTTGGCATGAAAATGAGGCCCTAGGTGTTGTTGTTGTTTTCTCCCACTGTTTGCCTGTTATCAGTTTTTTTCCTTTCCTTTTCTTTACTGAGAGATTCACATTCCTATGTGGGAGTATATTGGTATCCAGTGTTTGAGGCAGACAACGGTTCCATGCCATCTCATGTAGTGTGGTCTGTTGTGCCTGGCAATAATTATCCAAGGACTCTTTCCCAGATTTGCAAGTCAATAGCCATTCAATTGGAGATATCTGAGTTTATACGGCGGTATATAAGTCCAAAAATAAATAAATAAATAAATAAAAATATTGTTCTGCCTTCAGAACACATGCTATAAGACACTGGCCTTTCAATGCAAGCAACATGTGTCCTGGTGAGAAATCACTGAGATTCCTTCATGGACAAATTTGGATGTCACATTAATTTAGGGCTCTGCATGAACACTGCCTTACCCTTGGCAAACTGGTATGCTGGCTTCCATTATCTGATGGTTTCCACTTGCAGTGGGTATGGCTAAAGAAATATCATGGAGGTCAGAAAGTGGTTTGTTCCTCATGGTATCAGTAGTTGGATCTCCGGCCTGTTTTCCTGAGACAATCTAAAGCAGCAGGACCTTGAATTAAACTTGGGATCTTTTCTCTGGCTTGTTGGGAGTGAAACAAGCCAGATGGCCTTCACATTCTAAAATCATTTAACTGCAAGGGAGAACCGCCACCCATGCACCCTAGACAGAGATTTTTGACTTGGAATAACCTAAAATGAAGGTGGCCAACTGAAAGCAGTGGCAAGGCAACACTAGTCAATTATTAAATACACTTTGTATCCTACAGTGGAAACATAGCTATGTAAACAGTGCACCTTGACACAGCACAGGTCAATGGCCAATCAGCTGCTGTTCTGGAAGATGAGACAAGTAGGATGTTGGAGGTAGTTGAGGCTCCTGGAGCTTTGCCAGTGATCGGTCAAGGCAGCAACTTGGCTCAGTTCTCTACAATCTGGACTTCTGGCTTGTCATGACATGGGAGCATGGTCAGTGAGTCAGGTAATAAATATACCAGCTACAGACCACGTGCAGCCTTGTATGTAGAGATTGTGTAAAATACAGAATTGTTATTATCTGTTTTTTGGAATAGGCTCCTTGCCTCCCTCCCCCCCCCAAAAAAAAAACCCCCTCAGAAAAGGCAAGGAAGGTGAAATGTGGAGAGATCTTGGCTTCATTTGTAATAATCTGGGATTTTTGAATTTTAAGAACCAATTTCTGTAGCCTCCATTTCCAACACTCTTCTCAGTTCTATGTCTGTATACATGGTACCTTTCCAGAATGTGAGAGACTACTGCCCTGCGCTACAATTTCCCACATTCAGTTGCAATGATACTGTTAGCTGAATTCTTCCACTGTTGGTGGAAGAAGGAATTACAAACAAATGAACAGATATTTTTAACTAACAACAGTTATGTTCTACCTAGTCAATTCCAGTGTATGGTGACAGTAATTGAGTTTTTGAGACATGTGAGATAATCAAGGAGTGTCATTGGCTGTTTACTAATCCCAACACCGTGAGTTTCCATTGTTGAGCAGAGATGTGAACCCAGGTCCTCTGAGTCCTCTCTGACCTTGTATCTGCTACACCACAACTTTTAAAATGAGTTATTTCTCAGTTGTGGTGTAAGTTGCTGAACTTCTCTAAATGTTTCTATTCAGTCACTTGGCACATGGTTGAGGTCCCTAGCAATTTAAGAAATCACTATGCATAGGCATCCTTCAGTCTTGAGAGACTATGGTAACATGCTCTGAATTGAGGAGTGTCCTCTCCAGAGCATGAAGCCCGGGTAAGGTAATATGGAGGATAGGCTGTTACCCAAGCAGCAGATCCCTCCTCTCCACATTTCTGAAATGGTCCAATGGAAAGGCAAGAGCCAATACAACTGGTTCCAGCAATGTCGCAGGAGTTGGCAGAACGACACATGCTGCCTTCGGGACTCCAGCTCCGGATTTTGCCTCAAGGTTAACTCCTGAAGCCTTTTCCATGAGTGGATATAGCCACAAGGCAGTGGAGGTTTGAAATCGGAGTTTTCCTTCTCCTAGATGGGCTGCCTTCCATGGCTGACGAGCCCCACCTACCTGGCAAGAAATCACTAACAGTAGTGGAAATTATAGATGTACACTAACCAACAAGATTTCTGAAGAATAAAAATGGCGATAATAATAATCTGAGAACTCCAGAGTTGGAAGGGACCTTAGAGATCATCGAGACCCGCCCCTGTCAAGGAGATATGGTGGGAAATCAAACTCCCAACCTCTGGCTCTGCTGCCAGCTGCCTAAACCAGTGGTCCCCAACCTTGGGCCTCCAGATGTTCTTGGACTACAGCTCCAGAAACCTTGACCACCACCTCTGCTGGCCAGGATTTCTGGGAGTTGAAGTCCAAGAACATCTGGACGCCCAAGGTTGGGGGCCACTGGCCTAAACCACTGAGCTATCCAGCATTGATTTAATCAACCATAGTAGTTAAATTCGTACTTATTTGGTTCATATGGAACACTAGCTGATCAGAGGAAAGATCTTTTTCTCCAAATAAGACATTGCTTCTGGACACATAAAAATTGGAAAAGGTATGCTTGGAAGCTTTCGACAGGTATTATGCATTTTTAAATTAAGATAATTGAATTAATGAACAGTTGCTAACATTGCAAAGCTAGCTGTGAAACCTTTTTACCCAGTTTCCTGAAGGAGGAACAAAGCAAATGCTGGCGAGCGGAGAATTCCAAAGACACAGACCATTTTCCATAGATAATACATTATTACCAGCGACCTTACTTAGATGAATTAATTGACAAGATGGTCCTTAGTGGAGTATTTACCTGTCAGTACATTCCATCATTTCCTCTCTTAGGAAATATGCTCATGAGCTTATGAACAAGCCTAGAAATATGTACGGTTTAAATTGTCTCCTCTGAGATATAACAAACTAGCATTATGGAAGAGCTTTGCTGTTATCAGAGTCAGTTATGGCTGGCACCTTCCATTTTCATTAAAAATGAAGCAGTACAGCAGATGGGCTTCAAAGATATTTTTAAGATTTAAGTACTGACCCGCGGGAGGGCTACAGTGCAAAAAGATCCTTTAAAGAGTTTCAGTACATGCTGGTTTGGAGGAGGGGACTGTGGGGCAGCCTATTAATCTTACACTTAGATCTTTTCATTAATTTGCTGTTCCAACATTTTGTTCACTCTGTGCAGTATGAGTGGTCTTACTGGGTGAATTTTGCTTCCTTTTTGAGTTCTCCTCCCACACTGAATAGAGAAGTTAAACAACATTCAGCTATTAGGCCATTTTCACAAGCAATGCTTAATGTGTAGCTCCCCCCCCCCCTCATTTCTCATACCTCTACCTTGAAAATGAATATTATATTGAGTAGTATTTTCAAATATCCAAAAACTCACCCACCCCACATTCTAATAGCCTAACCTTACTACATTCACATGTGGTCCATGTCTGACCCAGACATATTCTTCATGCCATTTCTGTAAACTGCCTTTGTTGGCCAGGCCACCATCCTTTAGCTCCCATGGAGTCAATCAGATGTAAATACGTAAATGTTGACTTACCATTGAGGAGCTGATGAGTTTATCAAAACAAAACAACTGACTCATAGTTTTTCTCTCTCTCTTAATCATCCAGTGTTAGCCCAATGTTCCTAAGTTAGATGGCCACTATAGGCAGCAGATGATGTGGGGTAGGGACAATGTAAAGGGATGGACAGATCTGTGTGCATCAGGCTGGTCTGTTGCTCTTAGTAGCAGTTAAGGATGCTGTTCCATTACCAAAACTGAAATAAGATGCAACTGTCCATCCTGCTGGGTTCTGCACGTGAAAGGAAGGGCATCATCTTGTCCTTTACTTTAGGGAGGAAAATGTCTCAAATGACCTAGTGACTGCCATAACAAGAGCAACATACCACCATTAATGTGAAAGCATCTGAAGCAACATCAGAGTGAATGCATCAGCTTTGACAATCTAAAAACAGGAAACAAAGCACCTTGTACTGACTGATGATAAACCAGAGGCCCTTCTAAAAAACAAGGTCTCTTTTTTTAAAAATCTGTTTCATAAGCTAGCCAAGGGAAGTAACCAAGTCACTGCCCGTGGAGTTTTAATACAATATTAACAACATGGAATATGGGCCAAGATCTCATTCAGCTTGTCGGTGTGCTTCAGCAAAGAAGAGAATCCCCAGAATCTGGAGATCTAGAAGAACAGAGAAACATCAAGTGAATGTGAACCTTTCTGTGTGATATTGTTTCAACCTTGTCAAGAGAACAGATTTGGAGTCATGTTCATTTGTAAAAGTGTGATACTGTTTCTACATGCTTTTCAAAGGCAGACTCACTATGGGTCTCAATGTACTAGTTCCATCTAAAGCTTGTTGTGGTCAGAAAGGATCCTATAGATAAATTCTCACCGGGCAGAACAGTTATTTCTCAGCAACACTTTTCTGCAACCTGTTGTGTTCTGCCACCTAAAAACAGAAAGCCTTTGGGGATACCCACTGCAAAGCAGGTCTGATCAAATGCATCATGCTACCTGATCATGCCTAACTTGTGTTGCAGTCAAGAAGAGTGGTTCTTGTTGTCTGTCTCTGGGGCCATACAAAGACACTGAAAAGATCTGAACCTCCTTCCATCTTAATTTCTGAGCCATAACTATGTAAAATGAAGTTGTGTATAGGGTTGGTTGTACAATAATTAAATCGACTCAACAAAAATCCTTTTGTTAACATAAAAACTACAATAAGTCTAGTGGCACCTAACTGAACAAGATGTTCTAATCAGACCTTGGAAATTATTTATAAGTCATTGCTGTTCTCTCTCTCTCTGTGTGATTCATGCATGTTGATATTTTATACCCTTTCAAGGAACGTGTTACTTGACACTTGATTTTATTTGTGGATCTGGGAAGAGAATAGTCTTTGATTTTTTAAAAAAAAAATCCACTCAAAACACTTCTAAGAATGCTTTTAGAAATGCCCTGCGAAAGAATCAAGCAAGCAAAAACAGATCACTATAAAATATTATTGCAACCCAGTAGTTCACATGCCTGACATTTGCACATCATGATTTTGTTTGACCTTCATCACCAAGAAAAGTAATGAGTGACCTGTGACTCAGTTACTTGTTGTAAGTTATTATTTCCAAGTTCCATTTCCAGGTTGAGGAGTGGTGGTAGCAACAACAGAGATGAAAACAACTGAAGCTAAATAAATGTTAACACTAAGTGAAGAATTCATGTGCTAGCCTTCAGTTATCAAATACCAAATGAGTTCTGTTTGTGTGTATGCTTACCTAGATGTTTTAAGATGCAAATTAGACTTTCTTTCTTAAACATTTACTGCTCAAATTCGTATTGCTGAAGTGATATGGTGATGGCTACATTTAAACAGATGCTAGTAAAAATGCAAGGGAAAAAATTGATTGTTTGGGTTGTCACTCCCCCCCCTCCTTATTTTGGATAAGGAATGAAACAGTAGTTAAGCCATTCAAACTGATTTTATCTCTGGAGTACTTTTGTGTCAAATTATCTGTGGTGTCTTCTTCTGAATGTGCAATATGCACATTACGGAGGTATGAGACCTGACACCTTCTCACAAAGGTACCTAGTCAATAACAGTAAGATATATCAGGGCAACCCCAACGTTCATCAGTGTCAGAATTTCAGTGGATTGAATCCCCTCCTGACAATGAGCTGATATTAAAGCAATTTTCTTAGCTTTCTCTGGTAGAAAGCCTTTTAACCCATAGCAGGGCCACAGGCATTTCTGCGTAGAATAATTTGTACTAGATCTCATTAAAAAAAATCTTAGGTTTTTTTTTATCTCAGCCAAGAATCAGTCAGATTATTTTATCTATTCCTCTAATTTTATTCAGAGGTAAAGGTGGTAAAGTGTAGCCTTGTTAAGAATCTCTTTCCCTTTAATAAAATTTTCATAACTGCTGAAATCCAGTTGTGCAGTTACCCAAATGTGTAACTTTCAGAAGCAAACTACCTTGATTCAAGAGATCTCTGAATTGAAGAGGCACAATGGAGGACTGAGATCCCCACTTCTGGCTTTGCAGCCAGATACCCACACGACTGAGCTATCCAACAGTTCTAAAACCTTGCAGGCTGTGTTGGCTTTAATACACCGGTGAATGTGGGACTCTACAGGAAGGAGAGAGAGAGAAAGAGAGTGATCAGAAATGTTGTATTGGTTGAGGAGGAGACCATGGTTGGAGAAAGCAATTTAACTCAGAATTCTAGGGATTGTGGGAGGATCATGGCTAGAAGAATGAGGTCCCTTCATATAAGTGTATATTCTTATATATTTTAACATGTTTGTGAAAATAGCATTTTTCTTTTTGGGTTCAATGCCATGGCAATAATGGTGTCTTCTGAATATGATCAGCACATAGTGCATGGAAATGGTAGTGAGAGGTTGGGAGCGGTCAACTGACAAGCTTCACAGAGAAGCTTCAAATCACCTGGCAAACTAGCAAGTCTGCCATGAGATGCAATCAGAAATCTATGCTTTGATAGAAAAATTCTGCGCATGATCTAACCAAGCATGGACATAACTGCCTTACACCTATGTCAGACCATTAGTCCATTAAGGTTGGTATGGTCCATTCAGACTTAGCAGTGGCTCCCCTGAATTCAATATGAGGGGATCTCTGTTTCCTATCTAGAGATGACAGGCATTGAAGCTGGGACCTTCTGCATGCAACCCTCTATGCAGCTGTGCTGCAGCCTCTCCCTGCTACCCAGTGGCTTCCTACCCTGTTGAATGAGAAACGTGCAGATTTGTTTTAAGACAGCATTCTTTGTTTCGCTTTACGTTCACATTTATCTGTACACTCCATCTCTATTTTTCTTAATTTTCTGGACACCATGTCTGTCAATCTACTTCTCCCAGTGATTAGCAGTACTCTAAATAATGGCTGTCCAGTGATGGACAGATTATTACGGTTGACTTGCTTACCATTGAACAATACATGCTGTCACTCAGCCATCCTGTCATGTCTTTTAAGAAGAAAAGGAATTCAGCATTTCAATGAAGCAATTCATCAAATCAAGACTATGTTCAATTTTTTGAATTTAAGGCTTTTGGGGTAGGTCAGTTTGACAACCATGGACAGAAAATGGAGCATGAAAAGGGGCAGACCTTGACATTTTACCCCAGAGAGGTTTCTGTTGTAACAATGCAGTTCTCTATTTACCAACTGCTTTAACCAGAAAAATGACATCCTCCTTCTTGACCACCTTTTCTTCCTTAAGTCAAGGACCTATTCAGTTCAGATCACAATTCTAAACCCATATATATTCAAGCAATAAGTCCCATTGTACACTAATGGACTTATAGGAATACACTATGAATTATATAGGAAGTTGATCATCTTGATCATAATTATAATCTGTCAATAATTAAATTGTGTATTTTACGGGCAATGAATACTTCATTTAGACTAAATAAAAATGTACCATCCAATATACAATGTAATCAATTGCTATAGTAATAAGGAGTCTTATGATGTAGCCAGAGATGCTGATTTTCCTGCCTTTGCAATCTCACTTTTTCACAGTCGCTTTAGTGAAAGTATTTGATGATCGTCAGCAGTTTTGCTTCCTGTTTGCAAAATTACAAGTTTCTTCACTTGGCTGCAAAAAGCCTTTTTCCTGTCTCTGTGGATTCTCTTTATATTATTTGTTTGAACCAAGAGCTATAGCAACAAATTGTCTATCAGGAATAGCCGAATCAGCAAAAATCAACACAAGCAAGGGCCAGATATTCATCATCATCATTATCATTAGTATAGACACTGGGTCCTAAACAGAACTTACTATTTTTAATCTTCTGGCTTCAGGATGGATAAGACCACAGATGTGTTTGTTTATTTATTTATTTATTTAGGGTGATCAAGCATCCAAAAAAATTTCTCACTTTCATTTGCTTATTTCTCACCACCACAGAGACACGTTATTATGTATGCTGTCCCACTCAAGCTACACTGCACAGAACAATATGCATTTATACATAACAAAACTATGTATGTCCACTGTTAGATTCCTTCCTTCCTTTTTTCTTTTCTTTTTCGTGACAGACAAAATGCAACAAATTAATTAATGAAACTGTTCAAATTGTGTTGGGCATAAAATGCAATTTATGTTGAAAAATAGTTTGCCTTTTCAAGCAAAGTAAGTAGATGTAGGGAAAGGTTCAGAGAATTTAGCTCCACATGAAATCTTGCCCCAAACCATGTAAATGTACTTTTGGGGCTTGTCCTCATTGGCCAGAATCCTGTAGCTTACCTATGCAAATTTTAAGTTTACATGGTATAAATCACTGTGGAAAATTGCTGCTACTTAAGGAACCACCACTTATTTTCCTCATTGTGTGCCTGTCATAGAACGTGATGTTCAAGAAGAATACAAGTGATGAATCTTTAGCAGCAGGTTGAAACTCTCATTTACATCCCTGCATTTGCACTGCTATATGGGGCTGATATATGTTATTAGATGTTGGTCCTAGTTTCTTTTAAAACTTTTTTTTCTATGTGAAAAAGGGAGGGAGGGAAAGCACACCTCCAGAACAACAAGAATGGTAAAAAATATTTTTATTGGTAAAAAATGGTCAAGATATCCTGGCATATTCCCCATAGAGGTGTCTTGATGGCCCAGGTCATTTTTCATGACTACTTTGATTATTTAGCTCAGTTTTATAGTCAGACTGGGGGAAAAGAAGTGGGGGCAAAGAGATGAAAAGAAGAAAAAGGCACACTTTGAATGGTTTTGTCTAAGGCATGATAATTGTCAAATAGTTAAACAAATGTGGTACTTCTTATCTTTGTAGAATGCCATATTTGCACCGATAAGGGAGGAGTATAGAGGGGGTAGATACCTAACTTAAACCAGTTTTAAGAGTTGAAAAGACTTCTTTGGCTACATCAGGCAAAGATTTCTTGTACCACAAGAAGGTCTAACTCTCTGGCGGCAAAATGCTGACTAATTGTCTGCTCCCATTCCGTGCTGTGGTAAGACTGGGAGCGGTAGGAGCGTTGAAGGTGTGCCATTCAACTACCAAACTTTTATCCCTTCTTTCTAGTGATATCAGTTCTGTCACTTTGCTGGGAAGAGTAAAACACACCTGGTTTCCTCTCTATAACTTGTCTAGTAGCCTGATTGCTTCCTAACCATGCAGGAGATCGGGATCCATGCTTCTTGCATGAACATTCAGAAACTTGGTTAAAGACATGTGCCAGCTAGGCATAACCTGACTCTTCTGTGAAGGATCTGTGTCACAAACCCATTTCCCTGTTTGCTTCTCCACACAACCCAGGTTCACTTTCAGGTGTGACATTTATATTTCAACCTTTTCCCGCTGCCACCAGAGGATTTCTCCTCACTCTATCAAATATAACTCTTCAATCAGTGTGATTCAATTAAACAATGTTTATTAAAGTGTTCACAAGTAAATCATGTAAAGTAAATCATGGATGGTCTTATTTTATTCATTTAATCAACTGTGATATTTATATTTGCTTAGATAGAATCATTTTAATCAAGGTATTTATTCATTTCTTTTCTCATTCCCTATCTCTCTATTATTCTTCACTAACATAAGGGGTGTGGTGGCGCTGTGGGCTAAACCGCAGAAGCCTGTGCTGCAGAGTCAGAAGACCAAGCAGTCATAAGATCTAATCCAAGTGACAGAGTGAGCGCCTGTTACTTGTCCCAGCCCCCGCCAACCTAGTAGTTCGAAAGCATGCAAATACAAGTGGATAAATAGGGACCACCTTGGTGGGAAGGTAACAGTGTTCCGTGTCTAAGTCGCACTGGCCATGTGACCACGGGAGATTGTCTTCAGGCAAAACACTGGCTCTATGGTTTATAAATGGGGATGAGCACCGCCCCCTAGAGTTGAACACGACTGGACAAAAATTGTCAAGGGGAACCTTTACCTTTACCTAACACAAGGCTGGTCCTAACTGCCTAAACTGCTTTTCTCTAACACCAGTCCCTAACTCATCCCTGCTTCTTCCCTAACTGCTTCAGACTCAAACTCTAACTCCAAACCGCTCTCTAATTGTCATCCATTCTCTTATATATTCTTCGTCCCACCTTTTCTGTACAGCCATTGGCTCCTGAATCAGGGTTCCATTGTGATGGACAGGAGTGGTTCCTGACCTGTCCGTCACAATCTGTAAGTGCATTAAGGATCTATAGGAGGATTCTGTGTGAATATGAATAAGTGGCCTTGCTCAAAGCTCAGTGTCACATTTTGAATTTCTGCAGTTTCTGTATATAAGGCAGATGCCACTACATTGGTTTTGTTCACACTTTATATATATCCAGCCACATCTTGTGCTGGATCCACTGGCGAGCCATGCTTTGGCAGCGTGGGTCACCATTGCCTCCTTCCGGGGACATTACGAGACACTTTGAGTCTCACAAGAGTGACCCAGGAAGGGAGGGGGGAATGAGTGGGCTATTTAAGGGCTGTTCCCCCTCCCTCCACCCTCTTCCTTTGCTGTCAAAAGAAGAGGATGGAGTTCTGCTATTCGCTGCAATTAAAACTGCGTAGACTGGTGGTGAGGCCTGCATTGTTCCATGCTTGGAAAAGGAGGGGTAGCATCGGCTCCCCCCATGGCTTGCCCTGCGCTTCCTTCAGCTCTGCATTGAGGGGCTGTTATCAGTTTTTTTAATTTGACTAATTGTAAATTTTAATTTTGATCGGATTGAACTTCCTAGCAGTGATAGGTGGGATGGGCACAGCCGCTCGGGCCTGGCTGGGCCGTGGCCTTGGCACTCTACAGCATGGAGGGGGATTGCTTAACAGCTTCTTCTGGGGTTTTTAGTGGTTACAATTAAATTCGAGTATTTGATCAACTAAATAACAATAAATAAATAATTCTGTTGCAAAAAAGAAAAGAAAGAAAGAATAAGGGGAAGCTAATGTTATGATTAGTGCTGATTAGTGCTGGGCCAGGCAGTAAGGAGCCTGGCCCAGCTGCTGAACAAAATGTAGAGAAGAAGGATCTGGATAAAGAAGATGATAGAAATAATGAGAGGCATAGGAGACATAGGCCAGATCAGACATGGGCAAACTGGCTCCCTGGTTTCCTAATTTACACTGGAGTTGTAGTGAAGGCTCAGCTTTGGAGAGCTCAGTCTTTGTTCCAGTACCTTGACCTGATATACAGGGCATATGTGGACTTTGCTGTGCTAGCATGGTTGATCTATGATGAATCATTTGGCATGAGAAGTGCGATTCACCCAAATTTACGTTGGGATGAGCCTCTGCCAGGCCTCTGGTTGCAGTCTATGATGCCAGCCAGGCCCAATTTGGGTGATCGGTTCGACAGCGAACATCTTATTAATAAGGCTGTAAAAAATCAGAACCCCCATGTAGGAACAGGGCAGATGTTGGGACTATAATGCAAGGGGCGCATGCTCCAGAAAGGCATGCTGCTTCAGGCATGAATGCTTGGTGTGTGGCAGCCAACACCCCAGCTCAACATGTTTCCGGGCTAGATCTCAGAGACAAAACAAGGACCCGGGAGGTAGCAAGGAATCCAACAGTGGTGGGGTAACCATGGAAAAGGGGCCCAGCCAATTAGGACCTCTGTTTTAGAGACATGGATATGTGACTACCCCAGCAGGGAAGACGTGGGTTACATATTAGAGGGTGTTAAGTACAGCTTCAGGATACCAGCAGTGGGCAAGCATAAGGGGTTTTTTTGCCCCAAACTCCAAATCCATAGAGGGAATGGAAAGTATAGTCCAGGAAAAAAATGCCAAAGAGGTGATGGAAGGTAGAGTATTGGGGCCGTTTTCAACTGCTCTGTTGGAAACCTTGAGGGTTTCACCATTGGGACTGGTACACAAAAAGGAAAGTTTAGGCTGATACATCACTTGTCCTACCCAGAAAGGGATTCGATTAATGATGCCATCCCCCAGGAGCTTTGCACAGTGGCACCTTGGTCACAGTTATGTTTTCTGGGCAGCACGGTATGCTGTCACATTGCCATGGCGAAGCAGTTTGGGCCTTGGAGTTAGAGCCCAGATCGAATGGAAAGGGCTCTGTGGAATGCTATGGGGCCAGTTTTGCAGAGCAGCTGCATTTGGACGGCATCCCACAGATGTGTTGATAATACACTTGGGCGGTAATGATCTGACCATGCATGGTGGAAAGGCCTTGATCCTGGATGTAATACATGACCTCACATGGTTGAGGGCAACGTACTGTGCTATGAGCATAGTAGGGTCAACAATCATCCCTCAGCTGGCATGGAAGGCTGCAAGGCATGTTTGGCGAGTTAACACTGCACGGAGGAGTGTTAACAGGGAAGTATGTAGAGCTGTCTGTGGTGGCCTTGGATCACTGATTGGTTACCAGGAGATTTGGGTGGATAGGTCAAATTTGGGCTGGCTGGGTTCTCGCTGTCTGCATGACCATGAGAACTTGGGGCTAGGGGCTTGCCCATTTGTTTTGTAAGGGGTCTGTTGAGACCTCTGTGCTTAAACCTGATTCCACACTATGGCAGGACCCTCCCTTTTTTTTCCACGGAGGGAAACAACAATTATTCAATAAAGTGTGGCCCATGTTTATCCCATAATACTTGTCTCGTGTCATTATTCTGGGGTAAGGGGGCAATGTGAAGTGGAGGAATGTCAAAAAGAGTCAGTGATTTCTAATTCCACTCTTCCTCCAGTACTGTATATAAGTAAAATGACCTGCCTATCTTAAAAGTTAGTGGAAGTTTATATGTCCAAACAGATCTTCTTATTTATTTGAATGGAGTGTAGTGTTGCATCACATATTGTTCCTTTAAACTGAGGGCAGCTCATGGTGTAACTAGCTGGAGCACCTCATTCCAAAAGGATAGGGTTGGGGGAGATTCTCTTGCTTCTTTGAGCATGAGCTGTCTGTGGTTTAAAGTATAGCTGGGAATAACTGGTGTGATTCAGTACAAAGGAACAGAATACCAATATCCCATCCCACAGCTCTTCCTTCTGCCTCTTAGTCAAGCTATTAGAACATCCTTCCCCCCCCACCTTGTAGCTGCTAAACAGTCACTGAGTTATGTGACTTTACATTAGTACTCATTAAGAAAGGGTAGAGTACATGGCTAGCTAACCAACTAAGCTTGACTCTCCTCTTGACCCATGAAGTTCCAGGGCACAGAGAAGATTAAAGATAAATACTCTTGGAGGAACTCCTGGCTGCATCACAGAAAACTGGGATGAACATTTTACAATTATTTATAATGTAGGGGAACTATTCAAATGTGCGATTTCTAAGTGTAATCGTTGATATTAGCCCAATTTAAGTGTTACCTTCACTTAAAGACTCATGATACTTTGAGGGAAGCATAGACCTTCCCCTGAGTTTTTGTTTTCTACTTGTGGAAAGCAAAGCATCCTCACAGAGGTGCCTACACATGTGTAAGGCACAGATGCATGGCTCTTTACATGTCGAAAGTGATGATGGAGAGCAAAGGAGCTAATCTCTCCCTTCAAAGTGTGGTAGCATGAAGGTAGCTCCTCTCTCTCTCTCTCCAGTTTTTATTAAACAGAATTTAATAAAAACTCATGCATAGCCACTGCATCAATTTGTGTGATTTATTGGGACCCTTAACTTGCAATCCTGTATACTCTTCCATGGGCAGAAGTTCCATTGAACCCAATAAGATGTATTTCTGTATATTACGTATGTGTTGTTAGAAATGTATTATATCCACTATCACAGAAAAATGTCATGGCTGACACTTGTGTCTATTGCCACACATCCCATATTGCTCCTGTAAACGTGGATGCAGAGGTGACACACCATCTGCAAAGTTGCCCCAAAGTAAAGGTACCCAAGTCAGTTCTAACTCAAACCAAATTTCTCTGCAGGAGTATTTCTGGTTATTATTTTTTTAATGTATGAATGATGCATGTGAGCTACTTAGACTGTGACTCACCCCATTACAAAGGCTGATAAATTATTTCAACAGCAGTAGATCTTAGGAAAATGATGTGATTTATTGCAATGGATTCTATTCTTGGGAAACAGTATTTTAAAAATACATCTGTATAACCTTCTTTCTTTGAAGTAATTTGTCATTGGGGTTTTGATGCCTTCCAATGAAACAACAGTGCATTATGACCCTGCTGACACATGCCATACATCTTGTAAAATCTTGCCATTGTTTGAAAAGAGAAACATGATGATTCTCACCTATGATGAGCTTGTACGCCAAGCCCCTTTAGTCTTGCCATTGGGACTGAACTGATGTATCAGAACATTGAAAAATGCGAACATCCTTTAATGAATATTCATGGTTATAAATATGCATCATTAATTAAAATGTTAACACTAATGATATAACAAATTCAAATAATTATATTGCAGATGTGGACGTGTATCTTGGGATGCATGAATTATAGAAGTCATGATAAGGTGCACCAAATGGGCAAAATACGTTCCCTTGAGAATAGTTGATTGACTGTTGTTTTTTAAGAATACATGTAGCCTCCTTTTACATAGATTTACCCAGACCTTCCACTAACTTCAGCGAACCTTACTTTCAACCCAGTGTGCAGAGGACTACTGTTTTAGGTGTACAAATGAGGCCCCAGACTGATCCACACTGTGAAATGACACCATATGTGCAGAAACTATTCCCAAGTCATGATCAAATGACCTATCAGATAATTCACTTCCAAAGACGTATGTCCCGGCCTAGTGCGAAAGCAAGGTGGAATGCTTCAGATCCCACACTTCTGCCTTTAAACTCTTCAGCTTGGAATGATGGCAGCATTCGCAGCCTCTGTGTTGTTGCTTTGCTTCTAATAGTGGAACAAAAAAAGGTGCTATTTTTTGTGCAGAATTTGTGCAATTGATAGAGACCCCATTCTTTGTCTCACTCACCACCTAAGGAGTCTCATGGGGGCTTGAATATTTGTTGGGCTGCATTGAGTTGACACTGACTCAACAGATGAAGATGCAGAACATACCTAATCAACCACTCCAGAGAGTGTTCACGTCAAATTTTTGTCTTCATCTTCAACATGGACTCAATTATACATGTTTTCCTTACTGTCCAAGATTTTTTTTCCTTGCTGTCCTTGGTCTCTTCCCCTTCCAAATGCATCTTGATGGCAGATTTTGGCTTTCAGTTTTGGCAGGAATTTTATGCTTCCCCTGCTTTCAAAGTATTCTTCTTTTCCCCTTTCAAGTCACACATAATGTCCCGATTCAATATGGCTTTCCTTTTATTCCTATGTAGGCAGTAACTCTTCGTGGATAGACTATCCATACTTTTGAGTGGAGAGATAAATTCCTCTCCTTTCCATCATTACTTTCTATACATGAAAAACCATGCATCTACAGAGGAAAGGTTCCTGCTTAGATTCATCACATGACTGAAAACTATATATTTTTTTTTCTAGGTTCCTGTGTCCATGGGGAGCCTACACATGAGTAGGAACCTCGTCTCTGCAGACATGTTGCTTTCCACATGTGGAACGCAATGCTGGAGGTGACCTTCTAACAATCTTCCCTCAGAACATGGTGAGCTTATAAGTGTAAGTAACAGTTGAATCGGTGTAATATCAATGTATACATACAGTAATCAAACCTTTGTGCTGTCATTTACATAATGAATAATGTTTTTGGTGGTAGGGCAGAAAACACAGAGAAAGCTGTTGGGCAGTGAGCCAACAAAAGCACTGATTAATCACAACAGACATCCCTGAAAGCCTCATGCAGCCAGCAAGCCATGGGCTGGCCTTGCATGCTCAACAACTGATCATATCCTGCTCATCAGATACCTGTAGAGATGCAGTAGCTGACAAATCACATGGAAATGACAGAAAGAGCATGAATTGTGTGACTCAGAAATCCAAGATGGCTAGTGTGTGCCTTCTTACAGTAAGGCCGTTTCAAACTTTCTTTCCTACATAGAGCATTTCTTATCTAATAAGACATGCATTTATTTATCTCTGGAATGCCTTTATTTATCTCCAATACTAAGGCTGTCATTTCTTCACAAATACAGTCATGTTGCCTGAGTTCTTAGGGTACTCGGCATCCAGCCCTTTTTCAATGTATTGCACGATCACAAGGTAACTGCATGATTGCAGTTTTATCTGCAATCTCGCATTCTGTCTGCAATTTGTGTGACTGGGAGGGACTTTTCTTGCCTGGGGTGATTATCTGTTTATCCAGCACTCACCAATCATGTCTGTGAAGATTCTCAGCCGTGACTCAACTTCTAGATAACCAATCATGCTTTCCAGCCTTTGAATTGGAAGAGAGCCCTGCCTCTCTGTTTAGTGTTCTTTCCTTTGTTGGTGTCAGTTCTGCTTACTGTTGATCTTTTTAGTTGGTTGCTAAGTATGTACACAGAAAGAAAGCAGCAACTCAAAGTTATTGAGACTTTTTAAGTGCCAGTTAATGAGAAAGGGGTGGACTCTGGGAAAGTCGTAGCTATTCTCCTCTGTAGATCTCTATTCCTTTACTGCATAGTGAAAGGAATGTTACCAGAAAATCAAAACTTTGCAATAGACTCAGTTGTCTGCCTGTTCCACCACACACACTCGAAAGTCCTAAACAGTCTTGGTTAAAAGCAACATGATGATGCTTTCTTGTAATGCTAGTGATGAAGCTCCTGTTAGCAATATAATCTGGAATGGCCTGTCTTTCCATGATTAAAATAAAATGAATCATGACTCATATTTTCTAAATATAATTTCCCCCCATGTGTTTTGTGAAAAGCAATAAAAGTTGTTCCTCTTGACCTTTTGAGCTGATCCAGACATGATTTTATTGTTGCACTTGTTTAGTACCTCTGCCCATTTTAGTGGTTCTTACTTCAAAATATTCTTATGCAATATGTGGTAAGGTGGGGAAAACCCAATAGACTTACATTTAATTTCTAGATAAAATCTAATATTGTTAGGCTGTTGTAAATATGTGGTCAAAAAGGAAGAGCCATTTGCCAACTAAAGAGACACCAATTGAATTACATACAAATTTATCATCAGTAGTTCTTGACTAGCCTCATGCAACATCTTGCACAATGCTTGGTCTGTTATAAAAAGTGGTATCACAATGTCAAGTTTGACAGGTGTACCAGATGCCCACAAGCAATAGGGATGCTGCACTAGTGGAATGATAGCACGGAATACAACTGGAAGTGAGGAAAGTGGTCAGACTAGCTGGGGTAATCTGGAAGTTACAGTCTAAAATAGTAACTTTCCCTGTCTCCAGATGTTGCTGTTATGATAGACAATCAAGTCACTTCTGACCTGTGCTGACCCTAGTTAGGGTTTGCAAGGTATGTAAGATATCTAGTGAATGCTTTATGGTTCCCCCCACTCTGCCTAGTGAGCTTCTGTGGCTGAGTAGGGATTTTAACCCAACTCTCCTGAGTCCTACCTGATCTCTCTATTCCCAATTGCAGACTGAGAGAGAAGAAAGCTGGTTAGTTGTTAGTTGAGACCATAATCTGTTGAAGAAATATGGAGAATATATTCGCGAAGGTGAAAAGAATATTCCCTTTTTGTGCTGGGGGCAGGGGAAAGCCAGCTTTATTCCTAGATATAATATACTAAATGTTGATAAGTAGACTTGGAGAAGCCTCTGTCTCCTTGATATCTGAATATGCTCTGCTTTCCCTCATTCACTGTGCTTTCTAGCACAACACTTAGTTAGGGCCTGGACACCACAACTGAAGCCTAATCCACCAGCAGAGAACCATCTTTTCATGGGGGATTGGATCCTTCCCACAACTCTCAGTGCCCTCAAATCCTCTTTTCCTTTCCCCATCCAAAAGGAAGTGGAGAGAAATGAACTCCTCTCCTTATTTAGCACCTACAAGCTGAAAGCAGCATGTTTTTGTTCATCCTCTGTCCTTTTTATATGGAGATAATTTTTTTTTATTTTATTTTACTTATATGCTTTATTTTTCCTCATAGAGGGCTCTGAGCTGCCTTAAGACACAACAGGATGTCACAGCTTGGAAAGACATGCTGAAGTGAGGGCAGGGCTTCTTTGTATGAATGTTCTACCTCGTGACTCTCTGGATCAAGGGCCAATCTAACCTGCTTCCTCCCCCCAGTGCTTGGGTAGGGACATTCTGCATCCTTCTATGCACAGCATCTAAACACAAAGAAGCTCAGGCTCCTCTAGTCCTACTTACCATGGGGGCCCAGTTTGCAGCTCAGTGTGTCCCAAAGCACCGGGTCTGTCTGCCATCTTCTAAGGCTGCATGGTGTTTCCTTCCAGGTTGCTTTGCACATGGGAGGTGAGCACTGGGACAGCAAGCAGGAGAGAGCCAATGAGGGAGAGGAAAGCTGAGCTGGAAGGGGCAAAGTCTTATGTGGTGGACCTGAAGGTAGAGCTTTTCACTATGGTCAGTCTTATACTTCCATGACTTATACTTCCAAGTGAGTTCTTCTGACCATAACTCCAGTAGTCTTCTGTTGATCTTTGCTCACCCATTCTCCTACTTTCTTTGCATGCTGTGATGTTCACCAATAATGTGTGTTGATGGGAGGAGGGAATTGTTTTATACAGTTCCCCCCAAACTGGCATTAGTGGGTCGCTTGAGGGGTATTCTTCCCACTTTTGATCAACCATCCTTGGTTACCCAAGAGGGGCACCGACTAGCACAGTGTTTCCCCAACTACAGCTCCCAGAAATCCCGGCCAGCACAGCTAGTGGTAAAGACTTCTGGGAATTTTAGTCCAAGAATACATCTGGGGATCCCAGGTTAGGAACCACTGGACTAATTGATGGATTACCCAATTCCAGAATCTGCTCCTTATGCTGTGCCAATACTGTTCTGCTATAACCTAACCAAACTCTAGCCTTTAATAATCCACTTTTAACCTTTTTTTCCAATAAAGTTCTGAGTTAAGATTGATGGATGTTGCTGACAGGTTGGAGGAAGCACAGGGTAACCTCATCTGGTAATTTTTTTCATACGCATGCACTGATATTCACTTAGAATCTTCCATAGTATTGTGGGTAGATAAAGACATGTTTAATTTGAAAATCCACTGTGAGGTATAACTGTGTGACTCAGTTATCTTCTAAATAACTGAGAGTATTTTTGAACAGTTTTGTACATCTTTAACTGAGATGACACAATTATGTAGTATGCATACAGCATGGCTGAAAATCTCCTTTTACCTTTTCCAGAGTAAGACTTTTTTCTGCCACCTAAAAAGAATAAAGAATTCTAGCATCCATTTCTGCTGAATGCTTAGAAATGATCCCACTCTGATCTGATAGCATTTTACTCATGGCATTTGAAAGGAAACATAAATAAGAATAAATCTAGTGGGAGGTAGATTCAAATCTCAAAATACAAGTGAAGTTATCAGGGCCAAATGGGGAAGGAAAGAAAGAAAGAAAGAAAGAAAGAAAGAAAGAAAGAAAGAAAGAAAGAAAGAAAGAAAGAAAGAAAGAAAGAAAATCAAATCTATGGGCTCAAACCAATCAACTCATCCTTGTCAAGAAGTGTTTAATAAAAACACTCCTCAATAAACCTATGCATGTTGTTTATCATTTCAACAATGCTGGTTCTTTGTCCAGTGATAATGATGTATAATGATAGGAGGAGAAAGAATATCTTTTTCAGTCAGAATTTTAAGAATAAATAAAATAAGAAAGAAAAAAAAGGAACACACTATCCCACTCAAATTCTGAGAGACATGCATGAGCATATGGTGACAAGGATATGTGTGTTTGACATTAGCCTCTCCTCCTCTCCTGAATGTTAGGGGGGAAGACTAAGCTAAAAACTGTAAATGGTAGCAGGATGATTCTCGTTCTGTGCTGTGTGAGATGGCCTCCTTGAATGTACAATTATGTTGTCATCCTTAGTACTGCACATTGGACAGAGCTTAATTATTAATGTGTTTCCCTCAGAGAATGACTTGATCATGTCACAACTCTAGACAAATACAGCTAATGCAAAATCATAAAATATTCACTTGAATACTGCTGAACTGACAGGAAATTAATTCCACGAACACTTTTGATATTACCAGAAATTAGTTTCAAATGCATAAGACTAAAATAAATGTGTTGATAATTTGCTCAAGGGTAATGCTCATCTCACAATCAGTTGGGGGTTTTTTTTGTAAATGCTACAAGTATTTCAACATTGTGTTATGTTAAAGAGAACAGCTAATGTAATGTATTATATTTGTAGACAGCACTTTGCTGGTAAACAGCAGGGAGTGAAGAATAGTTCTTACAGAAACATTAAAACTCTGTTGAGTTTTAACAAGGGATCATTGCACAGGACTGCAGAACTGCCTGTTTCAGAAGGTCATGGTGTAATGGATAGAATGACAGACTATGACTCAGGCAACTAGAAATTCTTGGCCATAGAAACTCACTGCAGTGAGGTGGAACTGGTAAAACCACTCCTTCAATATTTTGCTGACCTTCAAAGCGTGTCAGGGTCACTATAAGGCAGTTTCAACTTGATGGCACATTACACACAGAGAGAGCTCTTAGGGGCTGAAAATAGCTCTGGGGTTTGGGTTTACCATGGGTTTGAGTTGTTCAATCTTGTGGGTAAAATTTTGGGTTGTTCTGGTGCCTGTTAAGTGATTTTTGCCATTTCCCACCCTTAAGCCCCTGTTTCCTTTGAAAATGTTCTTTGGAGGATTATAGGGAAACTATAGAAGGTAGGGCAGTTCCATAGAGCAATGGTCCCCAACCTTGGGCCTCCAGATGTTCTTGGACTTCAACTCCCAGAAGCCTTCACCACCACCTCTGCTGGCCAGGATTTCTGGGAGTTGAAGTCCAAGAACATCTGGAGGCCCAAGGTTGGAGACCACTGCCATAGAGAGGCAGAATGGGTAGAAATTGCCTGATTTCCTGTCAGTGAAAGCCTTCTGAGAATTAAACTCTCTTCCTTCAGAAAAAGATTTCCTTCTCTGAAAGAAAAGCAAACCTAGTTTTCAGTTCTGTGCATCTGATATGACCATAATGATGATGATGATGATGATGGTGATGGTGATTTTTGCTTTAATTTTGCAGGTTAATGACTGAGCTTGCTTGCTTTTTTAAAAAATGAGGACTCTCTGGAGACAAATATAGGATGAAGAATAAAAGCTTGACTTCATGATTTTCCCCACAGAAAGCTGTGTGGTAATTGAAACCGCAAATAAAAGTCATTCCACATTTTCCAGCTACAGCTGTTTATCATTTATTTATGACTTGGGAAACATTCCTGTTTGTTGCTGTGCTTAGGTTGTTGAACTCCTTCCTGAAGGACTGGGTGAGATTGTTTAAATCAGAATTCACCAAAATCTACAGTATTCAAAAATGCCTGATCCGGCAATGAGCCACGCTTTGGCAGCATGGGTCACCATTGCCTTCCTTGTTGGATAGCGCGTGACAAGCCTAAGTCTCGCGAGAGCGAATTCCGGTGGGGAAAGAGGGAGTCGGTTATTTATGGGGCTTTCCTGTCTTCCTCCTTCCTCTTCCTTGCTGGCAACCCACCCGCCTACCCTAATTATTAGTGTGAGTTTATCTGGTCGCCTTTTGGGGCCAGATAGGAATTTTTGACCTGTATCCTGATTGACTTTTGGATGCGGCGATTTTTTGCCTATCCCACACTGGCAAGGGTGCACGGCATTTTGGGATGTGGAAATATTTGGTCACACAGGCAGGTAGTGTGGATACAACAGGTTTTGGGGAGTCCCATCGCAATAACTGGTTATGTATAGCTCATCTGACCTCCTAGCGTTGCAGATTGTGCGATTACAGTGCTTTGGGGGAAAGATGCACTGGGGCCACGCCTGGACCAATAATCAACAAACAGAAGGTGGCTTGAGGTCTGGGGGTGGTCAAATTTGGGCCAGCCAGGTTCTTGTTGTCTTCACGACCGTGAGAACTTGGGGCTAAGGACTCACCCATTTGTTATTTAAGAGTCCGTTGAGACCTCTGTGCTTAAACCTGATTCTGCACTACATCAGGACCCCCCCCCCCTTTGTTAAGGTGGACAAGATTTGCTTAATAAAATGTGGCCTATGTTTATTCCATATTACTGTCTTGCATCATTATTCTGTGGTAGGGGGCAATGGAAGAAAAATATTCCTAAACTTACAGATCCCCCCTTTCCCCATTGTTATTATACAGCCAAGACAAGACACAAACAATGAAAAAAGGTGTCACTTTGTGAATTGTAGTGTGCACAAGAGGAGATCTTGTAGACCGTCTTGACTTCTGACACTGGTGTCATCAGCATACAAGCAGCCCTTTGCTATGTAAAACTTGGCATCTTTTTTTTTCTAGCTGGCAACACGGGGGTTATATTACACAGTAATACTGGGCCATTTCCTAGCATTTTGAATCATGAATAGAGAAACACAATATTCCATAAACCAAAAGGTTTTTTAAGGAACTGAATGAACATATTGTACATGTTTGTATGCTCACATTTATATACAATATACCTTATTAAATGTATTTTTACAGACAACCTTTCCGAAAATATGCATTTTTCATGCACTGTTCCTTGAATTATGCATTTTTATAAACAATTTGAGAAAGAACTGCACTGCCAAATCTGGAGATATGTAGAATCAAAGGGAAAGGTGTGCACTAACTCCCAAACATCTGTCCAATAGGAGCTATATAAACCTTGATTGCCACTCATTCATCAGAGCTAGGGGCAAAACATCCTTGTGACCTTCCACACCAAGCTGTGGAAGTGAACATTGGTACACAGTAGAGATGGGGGCTTTGTATTCATATACGAATACAGAGCCCCCCCCCAGTACAGGTGGCCCGCCTGATTTCCTCCCAGCCTCAAACCCTGCCGAACCACTTACGATGTGATGTGTGTGGCCAGCATCATCTCCTTTGCCCCACCTCCTTGCTTCTCCAGCCACTCCGTGGCTGAGCAGGGAGACTCGTCCTCCAGCTCCCTTGCTGGAGTGGCTGGGCAAGCAGGGAAGCGGGGCTGCTTGCCCAGTGACTGCTAGTACACAGCTTAGGTTGCAAAAGCACTTTAAATCGAGATGAGGAGTTGAGAAAAGTGGCTACTGGGGTCCCCAGAATGCATAGCACAATGCCTTTCCTCTCCCATGGTCTGATTGTAGCTTCTGAAGTACAAGTAGGGAAGAAAGATTGAAAAATAATTCTCCCCACCCTTGTTTCTTATCTACATTCATAATGACATGATAAATCTATGCGAGAAAGCATGTGGTTTTTCATTAATGAACCCCAGCGGATTGTACTATTGAACTATTTAAACTTCTGTGGAAAAGAATTACAGGAAATGAGTGCATTCATTAGGTCATAATGCTACTTCCCATCACAATAGATGGACTGGTGCTTGCCACGAAGAGGTCTGAATAATCATGAAAGTACAGCACCGGAGAGGACATTTGCCATGTGTGGGAAGAAAAAAAGTAAACAGATTACATGATAATAAAGAGGGCAGATGAGAGGCAATAATGATCCACAGCTGTAATTTGTTTTACTAGGTGCCTCAAATGATGCTGTCAGAAATGTACATTTAAAATCCAAGCAAGCTTTTAAAAACTTGAAGTTTATCAGAGCCAGGATCTTTACCAGGCTATTGTTAATTTATTTATTTTAAGAGGCCCTCCCTTGTGCTCCTTTAACAAGTAAAGCAATATTATATTCTAAAAATACAAGCCAATGTGGTAGAAAGTCTACCATGGAACATCTTACAATTCCAGTATAACATAAAAACCAAAAGAAAGCAGAATGCTGGTGGTGAATTATTAACCACCCGTCAGTTTGGAGATGTTAGCAAGGCAGACTGGTTGCATAATCTCATTGCCTCTTAACTGCACAAAGGATGGCGTCTTCCAAAGGTTTGTGCATTGCTAACTCAAGAGAGAGGAAGAATGTCAGCGTTTCTTAACGCAAATCGTGGTTTTAGCAGAGTGATTCGCAGTCCAGGCAGTCCAGAAATAACTCACACACAGTCCAGCAGCATTTCCTCCAGCAACGTGTATTTACAGCAGTATTTACAGCATTCTGGCAGCATAACATGTAGAAGTGAACTTCAAGCAGGAAGAAGATACAACTGACTGTACAATTCACACATATATACATATACAGGACCAATCAGATCACACATTGCATCATCCCTGAGTTGCATCATCCCTGAGTTGCATCAGCACTGCTGAGTCATCCTGACTCAGTTTTAACACACCTGATCATTATGGATTCTCATTAATACACTCCATTCTGCTCAGGCCTGTAATTTTCCTTGACAAAGAAGGGGGCAGAATTTGCCCTTCCATTTCTTTTGGGGCAATTTTCAACAGACAGATGAAGGCCATCAGACCAAAAATTGTTAAGTAAAAAAAAAATTAAAGACTAACTGCTATATTTTACTATAAGCCACACATGTGGGATTTTGGACCACATTCAAAATCCATGCAACAAATGTGGTCCAAGGCATACAGTCTCCAATATAATAGCTATCTATTCAGTGGGATATCAGTTTTATAAATCTCAAGTATTTGTCTGATTACTTTGTTCTTACCAGGTACTGCAGTGCTTTAGGCATCTGACTGCAGAAGCAGAGGTTGGGAGTTTGATTCCCCACGGTGCCTCCTGTGAGTTGAGCCAGCCTGTGTGGCCGTGGGCAAGCTGCACAATCCCAGGATGCCCCCAGAAGAAGGGAAGGGTAAACCACTTCTGAGTCTTCTCTACTTGGAAAAGCCTGAAAAGGGTCTCTATAAATCAGAATAGAGTTCATGGTACATGATGATAACGATGATGATTAGATATGAGCTTTCCTTCTAATTCAGCGCATATGGTAGCAAAGAGTATCGAATTGCTGTGCATTTTTAATGGAAAACTTATAACTATAGAATGCAAAAGATGCAAAGCAAAGAAAACAATAGCAGTTACATATTGACCTTCTCTGCATTGAGCAGATTCTTCATATTCTGCTTCTTAGATTTAGCCCCTCTCTCGCATTGTTTGCATCCCGTTATCCCAGGATGGGCTCCTTCCATCTCGGGCCCCCATGCACTGACAGAGGCAAACAGAACAGACCTCAGGCTCCCCATCAAAATATACAACTTAAACAGAATAAGTATACAGTAAATTAAACTAAATAACCATTTAAAAGACTGGACAAATGGGGAAAGTACCCACACCCATATATGCACAGAGGAAAATGATGATGATGATGACGATGATGATGATGATGATGATGATGATGATGATGATGATGATGATGATGATAATAATAATAATAATAATAATAATAATAATAATAATAATAATAATAATAATAATAATAATAATAATAATAATAATAAACATTCAGCACCCTCTTGCAAAACCTCCCAAAGGAAGCAAGCAAATAAAGATAAATCATTTCCCTCCAACCTAAACTTCTAGAACACTAAGAAAATTTTCTTCCCCCTACTATTTCATGTCTTCTCTTCTTGAGTAGCAAGCAGTTTAACTCTTATGCATCTATTGTACTACATTCTATAGGTAACAGCCTTCTTTAGGTGCAATGACATTCCTGTCTGTTTCTGTCTTCTTATTCCATAATCACCTTCCTTGGATGCTATGGAAAATATTGTTTCCATTGATGAAAATTAGCAAATGCTCTTTCTTGGCTTTGACAGACATGTTGTTGTTCTGTTTTTTAAATAATAATTAGGTACATAGCATGAGATAAAGGATTGAAAATGAAGTCCAGTATGAGTATTCATTGAAGAAATAGTATGTGAACTTGACAGACTATCTATGCATCATCTTTGTGTCCTATATATATTGCAAAATAAGCACTAAGTTTTGGACTTCACGCAATATAGTGTCCAGCTATACTATGATACATTTTCTGTGCAACCAAAATCTATTCTGCAAAGGTCATGCATTAACTTTAATACACATCAATTTAAACTTTCACTCTATCTCAGTCTCTTTTTCCTCATACATCCACTCACACCTAGGCCTCTTTTTCTTTTTGATAATCCTTTCCCATTTTGTCACATTCATCCCTATATGACAGCTATTCTCTGTCTTCTACAGAAGACATTCTGTACAACAGAATGTTAGAATTCATTTGTTCCATATCCCGAGTGATAAGATTATGTAAGACAAAAAAGTTCACTAGACCTACATTCTTTTGCATCCTTTGTTCACGTTGACAGGGGCAATGATAATATCAATAACTTGTCCCCATAATATAATTATTACATGCATCCTAATTTTATGTTAATTGGATCCTGGCCAGAACAGGTTATGAAAACTTCCTTTGAGTTATGAGGATTATTTGCTAGATAAGTCCATTGTGCCTCTGTGATTTCTGATATAGAATTGGGATAGAACATGAATTATTGTGGAATTCTGAGACATACAGGAATGTGACTGATAGAATTCCATGTGTCCTATGTGTGTGTGTATGTGTGTGTGCTAAACTGTCCTGAGCCACCAAATAGCTAGCAAAGTAAGTTCAGAGTAATTCACTACTCCATTCCATTATTTGGTCAGCAGGACAAAATGATAAAGTCTACATTGAGGCATACATTTTTGTAGAATATTCTCAATACTTTGCTTTATTGATCTAGAAGTATGCAATTGTGGCCACATGGATTCTTTATAGATATGAGAAGCTTCTTGGTCCAGTTCAGTTCCTTCTCAGCAGGAGTAGAAACTTCCATCACATACTTTAACTGTTCCAGAGATGAAGAGCTTCAAGTCCTCAAAAGTTGAGAGGTTCAGAAGCGGGTACACTGAATCTGTTTTTGTAAAAACAAGATGGTAATACAGTTTGGAATAATGGTGGCATGTCCCACTGTATCTGAGCATCTTTGGTTGTTCAGCTGCTCTGCTAGAAGGCATCAGTCCCACAGAACTATGGACCTCAATAGGCATATATTTTCTATCTTGTGATAATTACAAATGCTGCAGGATTAAAAGTCTGCAGGTCCAAACCTCTACTCCTGAAGAGATTAGAAATGTCCTATCCACAGAACACCTTTGTGTCATATAGGAGGTTGTTCACCAGAGTCAGACAAACAGACTTTGAAGTCTGTGTGAAAAGCAGCTACCCTTATTATTCAAATCCCATTTATCCTTTCAATTGTTCTCCAAAAACCTTTGACTGGGTAAGGGGCTGACATGTTGAATACTGATTATTTTGAGTATGAAGCAGCAGCAGTACTAGTTCATGAATTTTGGAGAACAGTGTCTCTGTTGGATATTCCTCGGAAATATATTAATGGAATCTTTCCAAAGAATTGGATCGTTTCTTTCTCCCATGAAGTACATCCATTTCAAAACCACAGACTTTAGACATAAAGATTGAAAAGGAAAGCTTTACAAAGAACAGTACCATCAACCATATCAGGCGTTTTCAGAACCTTGGGAAATGAATCTGGTTTGTTTATACAGGTGAGTTGTGTAAAGTTGTGAGATCTCTCTCTCTCTCTCTTGGAACTTAGACTCTTCATTATGGCCACACCAATTTCTTCTCCTTCTCATGGGTATGCAGATATATAGATATATAGGTAGATAATTTGTGCATATATTCTGTACGTAGTATGTTCAAAAATGTAGCATGTACTTAGAACATTTAGGGGAGAAATCTTAGCTCAAGTCTGTTTTAGGAAGAGGGAACCTGGTTTTAATTTTTTAATTTTGGTAATTTAAAAACTACAGGCATGCCGGTACATGTATGAGAGACCCATATCACTATGAGGAGAATACCATTTCTCTGACTTTTCCCTTTGCTTCAGTTTCCTTCTTCTGCTCCACACCTCCCCCCTCCCCTCCCCCCTCCCTCTTAGTGTATTTCAGTAGTTCCTATGTATTCCCAGGGAAGGAAAGGAAACTTGTGTGTGTGTGCACATGCTCATGCACCTGTTTTTCAAAGTTCCCAGATTTGCTGGCTAAGATCCACTGCCAGAAAGACCTCAAAGGGGGTGCGGAAGAGGTCAAGGGAGGGATAAATAGAATTATGCCAGAGCTGAGAGACAGGGCTACTATGGTGGCATAGAATTAAACCATTTTCCCCCAACATCCTTAGGTGGTCAGGGACTACATTCGGCACAGTTGAGTGTCAGCTCAGCAAGCCCTCAGACTTCTGCACTAGTTAGAATTGCACTCTAAGGCTGCAATCCTATACAGTGGTACCTTGACTTGAGAACATCCCTACAAAAGAACAATTCAAGTTAAGAACTGCTCCGTTCGCAAAAATTGCTTCGACTTGAGAATGGAGCCTCGACTTAAGAACAACAACAACAAAACCCCTTTCTTGCCCTTTTTTTTTTGACCTAAGTTCACCTTAGGTCAAAAGAAGAAAAATTAAAAAAATCACCCCCTAGTGGTAGATACGGATTAATCAGCTTTGCATTAGTTCCTATGGGAACTAATGCTTCGACTTAAGAACAGCGCCTCAACTTAAGAATGAAAAACAGCAGATATGGATTAAATGGTTTTCTATGCATTCCTATGGGAAATGGTGCTTCGACTTAAGAATGTTTCGACTTAAGAACGCAGTCCCAATACGGATTAATTTATTAAGTTGAGGTACCACTGTATTTGCATTGATGGGCCAGAAGTCATGTCTCCTGAGAAAAGGAGAAGGAGGGAGTGAGAGCGAGTGAACAACTCAGTTATTCTACCCTTCCTGATTTCATTGCACCCCCCCCCCCTCTCTCTTTCTGAGCTGAGAGGCATTGGGAACATGCACTTGATGGATGTTGGAAGTGGTACATGATTTAAATGGAAATGATGGCTTTAGGGTGATTTCTTTCATGCACTACTCCCCCCCACCTAATTTGCACTCTACAGTCTCTGCCAGATGCTAACTGGTGGAGCAAAGTTTGGATCCAGCAGCTTGGAGAACCTGCATAAGTTCCATAAAGGCTTTCATGCTGAACATTGCCAATATGAGGGCCATATGATAGATCAGTTCCTCTGGAAACCTGGGAACTACAGGCCAGTCAGCCTGACATCAATCTCAGGGAAAATTCTGGAATAATTTATAAAACAATCACTATGCAAGCACATAGAAAACAATGCAGTAATAACTAAAAGCCAACACGGATTTGTCAAGAACAAATCCTGCCTGACTAATCTGATCTCATTTTTTGATTGAGTAACCTCCCTGATAGACAGAGGGGATGCTATAGACATAATATATCTTGACGTCAGCAAATGCCCCATGATATCCTGATTAGTAAGCTAACTAGATGTGGACTGGATACATGAAGTGTCAGATTCATACACAGTTGGCTACAGAATCATAGAGCATGGTAATTAATGGCTCCTTCTCCAACTGGGAAGAGGTAACTAGTGGGGTACAAAAGCAAATTCAGAACTGTTTAGACCTCACCTTGAGTATTTTGTCCAATTCTGGACATCACATTTCAAGAAGGACGCTGACGAATTGGAACAAATTCAGAGGAGGTCAACAAGAATTATCAGGAGGCTAGAAACCAAGCCCTATGAGGAAAGGTTGAAAGAAATGTGCATGTTTAGCCTTGAGAAAAGAAAGAGGTGTGACATGATAATACTGTTCAAATACAGTGGTGCCTTGCATAACGATGTTAATTGGTTCCAGAAAAAAAAACATTGTTATGTGAAAACATCGTTATGTGAAGCACCATTTCCCATAGGAATGCATTGAAAACCGGTTAATCCGTTCCAATTGGAACGGATTATCTGGTTTTTTCCCTCCCCCCCGCGGCTTGGATCTGACCCATGGCGGCTACCTCAGCCATGGCTGGACTCCCTAGAGTCCGGCCATGGCTGGGGTAGCTGCTGCGGCTCGGATCCAAGCTGCGGGGGGAGGGTGGTGGGATTGGGATGCCTTTCAGGCATCCCGGGCTTGGATCCCACCAACCGCCGGTTACCCTTTAAGCGGCGGAGACAGGCTGGGGGGTGGATCGGGGAGCTTGAAGCCTCTCCGCGCCGCCTACCCCGGCCGTTCTCAGACTTCCAGAACGGCCTGGGTAAGCAGCGCGGGGAGGCTTCAAGCTTCCCGATCCACCCCCCAGCCTGTCCCCGCCGCTTAAAGCCTCCTTGCGCTGCCTACCCAGCCCTTTCTCGGACACCTAGGTGTCCAAGAACGGCCTGGGTAGAGGGCGCGGGGAGGCTACCGGCATCGGAGACAGGCTGGGGAGTGGACCGGGGAGCTTGAAGCCTCTCCGCGCCGCCTACCCCGGCTGTTCTCGGACTTCCAGAAGTCCGGGAACGGCCTGGGTAAGCAGCGCGGGGAGGCTTCAAGCTTCCCGATCCACCCCCCAGCCTGTCCCCGCCGCTTAAAGCCTCCTTGCGCTGCCTACCCAGCCCGTTCTTGGACACCTAGGTGTCCGAGAACGGCCTGGGTAGGCGGCGCGGGGAGGCTACCGGCATCGGAGACAGGCTGGGTGGTGGACCGGGGAGCTTGAAGCCTCTCCGCGCCGCCTACCCCGGCCATTCTCGGACTTCCAGAAGTCCGGGAACGGCCTGGGTAAGCAGCGCGGGGAGGCTTCAAGCTTCCCGATTCACCCCCCAGCCTGTCCCCGCCGCTTAAAGCCTCCTTGCGCCGCAAAGCGATTTTTCCCCATAGGCAAGATCGTTGTGCGATTGCAAAAGCGATGGCAACAAAGCCATCGCTATGCGATTTTTTCGTTAAACGGGGCACTCGTTAAGCGAGGCACCACTGTACTTGAAAGGCTGTCATACAGAGGAAAAACAGGATCTGTTCTTGGCCGTCCCAGAGTGCCTGGGCTCAAGTTATAGGAAGCCAAATTTCAACTTAATATCAGGAAAAACGTCCTAACTGTTAGAGCAGTACAACACTGGAACCAATTACCTTGAGAGGTGGTGAGTGCTCCAAAACTGGAGGCATTCAAGAGAAATTCAGACAACCACCTGGCAGATATCCTTTGATTTGTATTCCTGCATTGAGCAGGGGGGTGGGTTTGATGGCCTTATAGAACCCTTCCAACTTCACTATGACTCTACTCTTTCTTGAGATCCTAATGCTTCTTGTTTTCATTGAAGATTTTGATTCTTTCTTGAACAATGAAGTTGACTTTATTTATGGTAATTTAATTTGTTCATTGTATTATTTGCCTTCTGACATAGAACAGACCTAAGGTATGTGATGTATCCTTTAGCTTTTTTTTTCTGTCCATGGAGGTTTTTTTTTGGCAAAGATACTGGAGTAACTTGCCAGTTCCTGCTCCGGGTGGATCACATTTAGTCAGAACTGTCCACTATGACCTGTCCATCTTGGGTGTCCCTGCACGGCATAGCCCATAGCTTCTCTAAATTACTCAGACCCCTTTGCCACGACAAGGCAGCAATCCATGAAGAACAAACCTGTCAATTTTGAAGGAAATCAACCCTGAATATTCACTGGAAGACAGATACTGAAGCTGAGGCTCCAATGCTTTGGCCATCTCATGGGAAGAGAAGACTCCCTGGAAAAGACCCTGATGTTGGGAAAGTGTGCAGGCAAGAGGAGAAGGGGACGACAGAGGATGAGATGGTTGGACAGTGTCACCAAAGCTGCCAATATGAATTTGGTGGCGCTGTGGGCTAAACCGCAGAAGCCTGTGCTGCAGGGTCAGAAGACCAAGCAGTCGTAAGATCGAATCCACGCGACGGAGTGAGCGCCCGTTGCTTGTCCCAGCTCCCGCCAACCTAGCGGTTCGAAAGCATGCAAATGCAAGTAGATAAATAGGTACCATCTCGGTGGGAATGTAAACAGCGTTCCGTGTCTAAATCACACTGGCCATGTGACCACGGAAAGATTGTCTTCGGACAAACGCTGGCTCTATGGCTTGAAGAGCGGGATGAGCGCCGCCCCCTAGAGTCGGACACGACTGGACAAAAATTATCAAGGGGAACCTTTACCTTTACCTTTACCTGGGAGGCAGTGGAAGACAGGAGGGCCTGGCGTGCTCTGGTCCGTGGGGTCGTGAAGAGTCAGTCATGACTTAATGACTAAACAACAACAGAAGTGTTATGTATCTAAGGAGTGGTTTTATCAGTGTAATCTGTTCCAGAGAGTCTCCATAGCCAAACGGGTGTCCTAAGACCCACAAACCATGAACTACCCCCCACAAGCCTTCCTCTGCCCCTTCTCCCTGCCCCTGTATTCTCCCTACCTGGTCCTGACACTTTCTCTTCCTCCTCCATCACTCCAGTGCTGCATAGTCCTGATCTGGCACCACATGGTGCTGGAGCATCCATTTGCAACCCCACGGCCTGCTTCCACTCCCTTCCCACTGCCCTGTCGCCTCCCTACCTGGTCTGTACACCTTCTCCTCCTCTTCTTCCCATCGCTGCAAATGAGAGATCCAGTGCCATACAGCCCCAATCCTTTCCTAGCCTTCGGATTCTTTGGATAGCTTCCCTAAAGGCAAAAATTTTAAAACAACAGTGTAAATAGAAGCTGGTTATCTACTTTTGTCCATTGTTAAATCAACAGGCCTACCCCCATCCTTTATAACAAGACAGAGATAATGTAAAGCAGTGTATTAATAAGAATGCTGTTTGGTAGTGTTAATTTGTGAAACAACCATGATTTCCATATGATTCTTTATTGCTTAAGACATGTTGCAGTCTACTAGCTCACTGGGAACACCTGCTAGCGAAGGTCTTTAACTACAGATTTCCCTATTGAGCCATTCAACTAACAAGATACTTTAAATTGCCTCCTAATATCTTTGTATCAAAAGTGCTTCCACACCACTGCCTCCTGACCACTCTTGGACCATAGAGCTATTCATTAGTTATTAGGAAATTGTTTCGTGTACTACAAAGAAGCCAAACTACGTGATTGAAAAGTTTAACACTGGTTGGGGCAATGAAGCTCTCCCTCTTTTTAGACACTGAGAAAGACTTGATAGCTCAGGGATAATTCAGCCCCAATTTAATATCATTTTAATATCTTGGTTTCCACCCCTAAACATTTCTAGTGTTAGGCTTTAACTTTCTGCCTCTGCAATGGCAGTTCCCTTTATGCTGCAGAAATGAGATTTTCAAAGAAGTGGCAGAGGGAGCCTCACAATAATGAGAGCTTTTTAAAAAATCCTCTCAGTTACATAGCCTCTATGAGCCATTTTCAAAGGTATCCACTGCAAGGAATTTAATTTTCTAATCCTTTTCTTCCCCATCTTCCAACAACAACACAGGCATCACACAGAAAATGTGAACAAACTCAGAAAGTGTTCTGTCTCATAAGGTAACCCACAAACCAGGCTAGATTTCCTAACTTTAAAGACCCTTAAAATGATACCAATTCAGTCATTCAGAAGAGTAATCTGCTCTCTTTGTACCTGGTGATGAACTATTTCTGTTTCATTCATTCAACATGCACCATATACAAGGTTTCAGAGACCAGTCATCACCATAAATCAATGTTATTGGACTACATTTTCAAGCAAAACATTTTACAAACACAGACATCGCACCATACAGATCATGAAATGCACACATGAAGGTCGGATAAAGTCACTGTCAAGTTATAACTTCATTTACTGAGAGAGAGGAAGAAATCACAGTCTCTCCATAGGACTGAGCATATTACTAGCTCTTTAACTTGATTCAGGATGCCCAGTGTAAAATTGTTAGAGCTTAAAGAGCTCTTTATGAAGTGGAAAATAAACAGCATTAAGGGATAGGGAAGTATTTGAGAATTTCTCCTTTGGTGATGCTTTAAAGAAAGAATGCTTACATAAGAGGCTTGTCTTATGGAAGCTGTACATCTAAGCAGTGGTCACCAGGTGTTCTTGAACCAAAACTCTCAGAAGCCTTCACCACTAGCTGTGTTGACCAGGATTTCTGGGAGTTGCAGTTCAAGAACCTCTGGGTTTCCCAAAGTTGGGAACCATTGATCTAAAGAATGCCCAGTTATGCTAATGGGTCCCTTGAAAAGGTTTGTTCCCCAGTTTCTCATTAAAGCTGCAGCCCTATTGCCTCCTGTGAACAGGACTGATGTTTCCGCAGCTAGACTACAACACCCCTGTGGCTTAGCAACCTTGGGAATGGCACCCCCACACCGGGTAACAATACCTTGACCACACTTTGTGATGTGACTTTGTCGACTTTATAAATATCTGGTCCAGCAGAGACTTTAGGTAGAGTCATCATGTCTTCAAGAGAGGAAAACAGCTTGCCATCAACACATAAAAAGAAAAAAAGAGGAAAAGGCCCAGGAAGACCTTTCCTCAAACAAGACAACCAGGGCAAGGAAGTCAATTCTATTGCACTGCATATGTTGCAGTTGCTTTTGTACTGCTCCACAGAAATCACCAGTTACAACGACTCTGAAGAAGATATGAAATTGGAGGCATGACACCATCATCAGAAATGGAAGATGAAAGGCAGCTTCATCCAGCACTTTGTCAGCGGCTTGTGCTTAGAAAGCCAGTCCAGCAGATTAGTGACCAACATCTGCCAATCGGATATACCAGGGCAACAGTGGGAGCTTATCCAGGCCACACGATGGTTGTCCAGAAACTTCTCTGATGCTTTTGCATGAGACTCTGGGAATGGATGGGCTTAGGGTGGCGAATAAAGTTTGGTTCTCTTTAAATCTTTAGTATTTTGATTGTGACCTCCACTGCCTTGTGGCTATATCCACTAATGGAAAAGGCTTCAGGGGTTAACCTCGAGGCAAAATCCGGAGCCAGAGTCCCAGAGGTAGTTCATGTCATTCTGTCAACTCCTGCAATGTCGCTGGAACCAGTTGTATTGGCTCTTGCCTTTCCATTGGACTATTTCAGCGACATGGAGAGGGGGGATTTGCTGCTTGGGTAACAGCCTATCCTTCATATTATTTTACCCCAGGCTTTGTGCTCTGGAGAGGACACTCTTCAAGTTCTCCATACAAAGCATGTTACCATGGTCTGAAGGATACCATTCCATTCCTTACTTAAATGCTACCTTTGAAAACATGCCGCCAAGGTATGAATAGTGCCAATTTAGTCAAGTGCTGATTCTGGGTCATTTACATGCTTGTCTTCATCCAGGCTAAGGGTGGGGAAAGTGGAGCCCTCCAGATGTTCTACTGCAGTGTCCATCAACCCTTAGGTTACAATATGGGGGTTGGGCTGAAGAGAGATGCAATGTTCTCTCATTTTAGGGGGCAGATTGCCCACCTCAATCTAGAGAGTGCTTTTCTAAATATAGTATTTTGAATATCTTGTCTCAATTATTTGTCAGCTAAGAGACCACTTAATATCTGCATAGGAAAATACTGCACAGGATTTTTTTTTAACCTTAGGTTAATTCTCTTCCCTCTCTGTGTATCTTCCTCCTTCCTTCCCCCTTTAATACAGCTGCAGTCTTGGTAAGTCATAGAAATAATACAGATACAGTGCATCTTGGTTTCAGCAAGATTTTTTCCAGGGTCCCCCACAATGTCCTTGTGGTCAAGCTAGTAATATGAGGGCTAACTAATGCTACCATTAGGTGGATCCAAAGCTGGTTAATGGACTACACCTAAAGAGTGCTCACCACTGCTGCCTCACTATCACAGAAAAAAAGTGAGAGATGGAGTGTCATAAAGTGATGTCTTGAGCCCAGAGTTGTTCAATATTCTTTGCAGGCCTTAGAAGAAAAGTTCAGAGGATCCTGACCAAATTTGCAGATGACACCAAACCAGAAGGAATCCCAGTGCCTCAGACCAAATCAGGATTCATGATGATGTTAAAAGATTAAGAAATTGGAACAAAGCAAACAAAATGCATTTAAAAAAATGTAAAGTTCTATATTTAGGGATGAAAAAGGTGTAGGATGAGTGACATATGACTTGGCAGCGGTCTGGGGTCTTAGTAGAATAACAAGCTGAACATGACTTTAAAGTGTGACACAGCATGCCAACCCCCCCTCCCAAACAAGAAAATAAGGCAATTTTAGGCTCTGTCAACAGAGCATCCAGAAGCAGTGGCACCACTCTCATCTGCTTTGGTGAGACATCAACTGTTCTGGACTCCACAGTTTAAAAGAAATACATTATTGAAATGGAATATTTTCAGAGAAGTATGAGAAACATAACAGTAAGGGGACTGGAAATTGAAACACATGAAGAACATTTGAGGGAGCTGGCTATGTTTGGCCTGGAATAAAGAAGAGGATGATGTAATAACTGACTTCCGTATGATGTAATAATCAACTTCAAATATTCAAATATTAGAGGTAGGACAAGGTGGGTTTCTGCTGCTTTAGAATTTATGGCCTAAGGAAGGAGATTTTGACTAAACCTTAGGAGGAACATCCTGATCCTAAGAGCTGTTTCACAGTGGAACATACTGTGGTAGACTCCTTCATCAGAGACTTTCAAACATACATTGGACAGATGTCTTTCAATGGTGCCTCAGCAATGGATCCCTGTATTGGCAGGGAGTTCAACTAAATAGCCATTGGGATCCCTTCCAAATCTAGTGTTTTATGATTCTGTAATTGAAGATCAGTTTATTGGATCTTATTCAGATAATTAATGACACCAAGTATTGAGCCATTTGATTTGAATATTACAGAGAAAAAAACCCACATGTCATCAGCATATTGGTAATCATTTCTACCACTCTGCCTAATCATTTTGATAGATCTGTTAGAGATAGCTGTTTGCCATAACATGTGTTATTACAGTGTCCAGGTAGTCAATGGATAAGCTCCATACTTGCACTATTCTGTTAAGTCTGCATTTCTGATTAGGCGTGGTAACATTCTCATTGGTTGGTCAACAGAATCTTGGACTAAATAGACCTATGTTCCAATGGTTCTTCCTTTGCCTTTAAATAAAAATAAATCATGTTATATATTGAGTTTGACTTTGAAATCACCAGAGGTTTGATTTATGAAGTGTTTCATATAAATCAGTATTAATATTTTTTTTAAAAAAATCTGACACAAAATTAACATGAGGCAAACCAAAGTTTCCTTGCAACACTGGAAGTGGGCTCCTGCCCAAGACCTCAGAGGCATCCTGGACTGCATAAGAAAAAAAATACACTGGAATAGACTCATTTTACTGCAAAATGAAAAGGTTGTGTTCTATAATGAAATGCATAAACTGGATAATTTAATGAATGTTCTGACAAGTGCAATAGATTATTTTTGCAAGGAAAATTGTAGCACATTGCAGGTAAAGAAATCCATCAAGTTGTGAAACTCATATGTTATATGGCAATGAAATCCATCTGCTACAAGCTTACAGCACATAATGTAGTGAGAGTGGCCACCATCAATCATACATTACTGTAATCCTGCTTCAGAATTTGACTACTTTTGGGTCATTCAAGAATAGTGGCAATAATGATTAGACTACACTAATTACAGGGCAAAGTATTTTACAGAGTGTCAGAAGCATAATTATGTTTACTTTTCCATTGCAGAAAAATCTTGAGCAATCAAAATATTAACATTCGAAATCCTGACTAGTAGGGGAAATGGCTATACTCAGGACTTGTTAATTATCCAAAATGTTGTACTTGAAATATAATAAATTCCTTTAATTTATTACTGAAAAACATAAGACTCCATTGGGACAAAAATAATAATAATTGTGCTACAATGGAACAATCGATCTGATTCTGAGCTCATTTCTGCAATATTACAAATTGTATGAAATATTTGTTTAACTAATGGCTGGCGTTTATGCACAGGATTTACATAAGCAAAATTCTGGAGTGCTTCGTCTTTTTGAAAAGTACACCTTTATGCTGTATCACAAACTAGTTTCTGAAACACGTCTCAAAAATAGCTTGCCATGCATTTTAATCCTAGTGAGAACTAGGATTAAAAGAAAAATGCAGGCCAGTATCCTGCTGCACAAGACGGCTGCAAAAGATTAGAGAGGTGGAAGTGTTCCCCTCACTCTGGCCATTTTCAAGTTGTGGTTGCACTAAAGGTGGCTTGATCAGTTGTATGATGGGGTGTGGAGGAGCAGGGGAAAGCTTATGGATAGTACTTTGCCCACATTTTTTATTTTGAGGACATGTACAGTACATCAAATAAGTAGCAGTCCCTTATGTTACCTAATACTTAACCATCATTACTTTTCTCTCTGAACAGTTCTGGAACAGCTGTCAAAGTTTCTAGGAGGCAGGACCATATTTTGGCTATTACTAGATATATATTTTTTAGTTCTGTTGCTCAACTTGCATAAATAACACTTAGAAGCTCAATAGAGGGGCACAACCCTTCCCTTTTACTAGAATTCTAAAACAGATATGCCAAAAATGAGTGTGGTGAAGTTCTAAACAGAAGGCTAAGCACTGGAGATGGGCATGTAGCAAGCTTTGGCAGTTCAGTGTATTGCGGATACACTGAATTATACCTCAGATTCCTTACTCTGCTTCCTTCCGTGGATTCCCACTCAGAGGAGGAGATGGGGCAGAAAGCCCACAGCACTGCATCTGATGGGATGCCCACAGGAGGAGGTGGGTAGCAGAATCCAGGGCACCCATGCAACACCTGTGGGCCCAATCCTATGTACTGCACTAAACCACAGTAAATGCCCATCTCCAGTAAGAACCCTTGCTTTGTTACAAGTCCATATAGACATTTACTTCACAACACATTGTTGCACTTTTTTGTAGATCTGATCCTAATGTGCAGTGAAAGCTCCATTTTCACTTGTGAGAAGGGATGTGTTTCAGATTCAAAATTTATTCAGAAATGAAACAAAATAGGGGTATTTTATCTGTTTCAGATCCAATCCAAATGGAAATAGGAAACCAGAAGCAGCACTCAAATGAAACGAGGGCATCCTGAAGCACTTTTTCTTCAGTGCTTTGGAAGCTAAAAATACTGAATACTTGGGGGTGGGGGACCCCTACTTGTCAGCAGCAGGTTTCATTCAGAAGATGAAACAGTGTAACAGAACCAGGAAACCCTAAGAACAAAAAAATATACTGATAACTCTAGCACCAATGAAAAGCCCAGGCTCTCCTGGAAACCCTGGTCTTACTCAGATTGACCAGATAAATTCCTCAGTTCCTGTGATTGCCAGATATTTGGTGTCTTGGCTGGCCAAGGGAAGGGTGTTAGGGTGTTAGATTCATTGAATAATTCTTTTATTCTCTTCTTTTAGGTAACTGCAGATTACGTTTTGCATTATATTTTAGAATCCAATGGATTAGAGTCCCTGTTTCTGTGAATTTTGTGCTATAGATGTCTTGAGCTTCTCATATGGGATTTGAATGAGTTAGGTCACAGTAGCATTAAAAAAAGGACCTAAGATTTCTTTCACACATCCCCCAACTTCACACTTTTCCACTTTTCATTTTTAAGTACTTTGATTTTTTTTTAATGTGCGTCCCTATATTCCAGATGAGGTGACCTTCAAAATGTAAGCCTAATTTATACATCCAGTTCAATTAAGGAAGCAAACAAGAAGGCAGTACCACCTTTCCCAATAGGCTTCCCTTCTCACTGAGTTCCTCCACCATCCCAGACCAGAGCCCTTTATACAGTACACATATTTTAAAATATTCAGATACAAGTTGTATCAGACATGCTATAAATCAGCTCAAAGCAAATTGGTTGCTATTGTAAGACAAATAATTCAAACCGAATTGATGCATATGGTATTCATGCATACATGCTTGGTAGCATAACTTAGAAGATTACACCAACTCAGCATGAGAGATATTACTCAAGGACAGATCATTCATCTGTATGTATGTATGCATATATATATGTATATATTTATGTACTATCATGTTTGATTCAATGCAACAGTGACCTATGGCCCTAGAGGTGGTCAATCATCCAGTGGCAAGATGAGGAATCCCCTTGCTCAGATCATGGAACACTGATAATATATTTGAAAGTATACTTTCCTTTTGGTAGTCTTTGCTGATGCGCCATTCCCCTGCAGAGCCTAGCAGCAGATCCCATTGTGAACATTTTTGAAAACATGTGGTGGGTTGGGGGAGACAAATATTTCTGCCTCCTCCAAGGGCAGGAGGATCTACCAAGATATTTCACAAGGGATAGGTTCAATAATGGCTGAAGGACTGCCTGGAGAGGATGACCACTGCTACATTGCCAAAAAGGAGGACAACCACTACTCAAAAAAGGATCTGGAAGACAAGGAGCACCAAAAAAGAGGATACACACACACACAAAGGAAATTTTTGCATTAAATTTGTGTAAGTTTTGTATAAATTGTATTAATTTATTAAAGCCGCTAATATTATCACAATTAGACATTGGGTGTGGCCCCACTGGTAATTTGAATTAATTCCTGTTCAGCCCTTTTAAATATTGGGTTCAAGTCATGTGGTATATAAATTGACTGAAATTAAATCAATTTATTTCTGGCAATTAAAATCGGTCCGGGGGAAGGCTACCCTGAATTTATGCATTTCCTTTCTGTTTTAGGAACACACTGTTGGTAAAGATTTTGATTTCCCCCCTCAAAAAAGAGTAAGCAATACATCACTAAATTGAGTGTCTATGAGGCACCACCTGGTGTCATAATAATTGCTAGGAACCACAGGTGAAACACCAGAGAAGTGACCACATTCAATTAATGGTGGAAAAATTGGAATGGGGGTGGAGGCTTCCTGAGGGTTCAGTTGGAAACGAGCTAACACTGGAGCTTCAGCCCCTTCACTGCTTTCCTGGATGCTGCTTCTCAGGAATGGGGGTATGGTGCATATGTCACATCCCCCCCCCCAGTTCAGTGCCTACTCTGCACCCACTCTGTGTCTGCTGGTCTTCTGTTGTTTAGCCAGCTCCCTCATCAGTCAAAAAGAGAGAACACAGTAGATAGTTGATGAAGTGATGCAGCAATAAACATTTTGGCAAAGAAATTTTAAGAATTGTTAAAGGAAAAATAGCAGTGCCTCTGCCACCCAAAATCCATATAGGAGCAAATTAAAGCAGCATTCACATTCACAAAGCTGCATTGAAGTGAATTGATCTAGAAGTGACATACTTTGAAAAGCCCCTGCTGGCCAGTTGAAAAAAAAAGCTTTGCTTTGCTGCCCATTTAAATTGATTTCACCTGTATCATGTGCCCAGGAATGTATAAATCAATTTAAAGAATGCTTTAATCAATTTAACTGTGGTTCTTATTATTGGGAGAAGTGTGGGGAATGCTGTTTTAAATGAAAACAACCTTCCAGCTATGCAGTGGTCCAGACAGAGATCTACAAAGCAGATTAGTATAATAATTTACATGTCTCCCTCAGATTCACCACCCATTATAGTATACTTAGTTTTAGTCAGATTTAGTTAGATTTACTTCACTTTGCTTCAACTGGCATAAACTCTTAATATAAATAGCCAGAGACTCTGATTGAGAAATAATAAAAAAAATGTTTCTCTTTTACTTACAAAATCTTCATGACAGAACACAAAATCATATTCACTGATGACATATTATGGTATCTTAACTGGTTAGCCTCATTAGTTTCTTCACTTAACTGACTGGTTATATAAACAGAACACTGGAACACTGCTATTACTGACTTGTCCCCAAACTCTTACATTGCTAAACACTAACAGACTCTAACAAACAAATGAAACATAGCATTTCGAAACAGACACAGAACCCTGACTGAGGTAAAAAGGCAAGAAATAGGATCTGAGGTGCAGAGGGAAACAATTGGTTACTCTGATGGACATTCACCCAAAGTCCCTCCCATCAAAACCTCTTAAAGGCATAATTTACCAGTTGCTATTCCAACACTTATCACCAACGGGACTACACTCATTATTGGTATAATTTTGGGGGAAATAGGATGCTCTCCAAATCATCCAAGACTGTGACTAGTTGTAAGACACAGTATTGGAAAAAAAAGATGGGCTATAAATTGAATAAATAAATAAGGTATATTTCTTAACACCTGTCCGAAGCCCTATGCCTTCTATTTTCTGCAGCTTACTGAATCTGAATATATAGAAAGGAAATAAACAGAGATCATCGTAATCATTATCATAAAGTAATCATTATCAAGTCAATTTTGACTTATGGCAACTTGTTGTTGAAATATCCAGCGAGGGGACAAACTGTTATTTCAGAGGAATGGTCTGAAACAGTGTTTTTAGAATGTCCACATCTGGGACTGACCTCACAATTCAAGTTCATACAGAACTGACATGCTTTGCCATATCTTTCCTGCCATTCATCAGTAGTTATACTATCAGTTTGGCTTCCATCCTTTCTTCCAAAATTACCCTCAAACCATTTAGATACAAAACGAGAGGCAGTTGATTAGATACTTTTACCAATCAAAGTTTCTACTTTCCTTGCTCAGCCAGGGAAAAGTACTGGGCACGGGGTTTAGGATGATCACTTACACAACTAAAATGAGGATAACTCTTCAAATGGAGAGCCATCCTTCATACAGGAGGACATGGCCACCATAAATCTAGATGTAAGTCCAGTTTATTTTGTGTCAGTAAAAGTGCTGAAGAACTAAGTGATAGAGGGCAGGGCATTCACAGGTACAGCAATGGTACCAAAGAAAATACAGCAGTTGTTTGCTTATGTACGTATCTTTGATTCAATCGGATTCTAGAGTTCAGAGAACCGTCTAAGTCCACCTAACTGTTTCAGCTTAGATTCTGTCTTGTTCAGTTGAATTGTTATCAAAGAATCTGTAGCACAAAATGAGTTAACAAGCTGAAGAATGAGCTTCTGTATGCTAAAATCAAATACATAAATTGGCCCCAAGATTATACATTTATGTACAGTGCAGAAAAACAGTTTAAGAGAGTAAAATTGTAAAGCTGTTTCACACGGTGAGGTTAAAAGCTACAGAAAGTAGAAGTGGGAACAAATGTTATAAAATCACACAGGGAACATGGCTTTTTGCAATCTGATGTATTCATTGTCACATTTGCTCATGAATTCCACCTCACTGTGTTCCATTGGCCCGCCTCTCTGCCCTTTCATTTGTGCACATTGGCTCTGAAGTCTGGAATCTAGTATCCAAAGGGATTGAAATGCTCATCAATAAAGTTCTGAATTTTACTGTTTGTATTATCTTCTACTTATGATGCTAGCAGCATATTTCTCTCTCTCTCTCTCTCTCTTGTGTGTGTGTGTGTGTGTGTGTGTGTGTGTGTGTGTGTGTGTGTGAGAGAGAGAGAGAGAGAGAGAGAGAGATGTGGGGCGCCACAATCTCCAACACCTCTGGTGGAAAACAAGGTGATATCCTTGGTTAAGCCCCTGCCTCTTATTTTTCTCCTCCTTAGCTACAGAAGTGATGGACTTGCCACAACTCAGCCACCCTGAGTCTGTTGATAGCAACTCAAACATAAGCCTAAGTGTTCCTCTATCAAATGTTGCTGAATTCAGTTATATAATCCAAAAATTATAAATCACCAGGCATCCATCTTAATTAATATATTGTGGGCAGCACCAGCTTTGTTTCTGAACTACAACACACTTCATTTGATAGCTGACTATACCCAATGAAAACTATGCCGGTGGCCCTTTGCTGCTATTGATATTCAGCTTTCTGAGATGGCTGCAGCCTTCCTTAGATGCTTGGTTCAAGTGTGAGAGAGTGGCTGTCTGATCTTGCTCTGCTTCTTCCTTCATTTTCATATAATGGTTAAAGGCCCTTTCCATTCCCACTAATAATTATTTCCTATGATTCTTTAGATGGAAAAAGAAGGCTGGATTCAGGAAGTACTGATGGGAAATCTGACAGTTTCATTTTTGTTGGTCTTCTGAGAATACTATCACCATCTGCCAGATTTTTTTTGTCTTGGATTCCTGCACTGAGCAGTGGATTAATTGGCCTTATAGGCCCCTTCCAACTCCAGTATTCTATGATTATGTCCAGTCTCCATGAAGAAATAGATAGGTATGTGATCCAACAATAGAAACAAACCTCTGGGTTGAGTAATGTCTTCATTTAATAATGAACACTCTGCAGAGTTTTTGAGTTCATTAGAGTTGCTCATAAGGCTTAGATGATATAAAATTTCAGGGCTAACCTAAGTCCCACTGAGTTTTGAGAGAATTAAAAAAATAGTAGAATGCAAATTTGTAGAACCAATATGTTGGCACAACCTCTTGTTTCGACAGATTCCCCACCTGTCTACAAAACAGGCTGCACATCTCAGAAAAACATAATATCTTAGCATGCACGTCTAGTTCTCTCACCAAGCTTTAAATTCTCAGAAAAGACTCTTCGCATTGTTTCCAGACTTTCGGCTCCAATTTCATTCAGACCCCATGAAATGTAGAAGCATGTGGCCTTTTTAAGGAACCAGAATATTTTATAACCTGGACAATGGTTCAATGTAAGTTCAGCTCTAAAAGTAAAGAAAAGGTTGAGCGATCTGATCATCGGTTCCTTATTTCATTCATAAAGCAGCAGACTGACAGCACAGCCATATTCTTGTTATTTGACTTTTTCTTGTCTACATGCATAAATACTTAAAGATTTCTATGTCTCCCATAAATAGTAAAATGTTCTTTTGGTGCTATACTGTAATAAAATTAAAACTCTGAAATATGAAAAAAGTGCACCAGAAAGGAAAAGCAATGAGAACTAAGAACATAGCAAAGGAAAATTAACAGATTTTGGGAGAAAAAAAATAGGGGTGAGATTTAAAGAGGGAAGAAAAATCTGAATTAAATTTGCTGATATACCTTTCTATCCTCCATGCCAGGTGGTGCAAAATGGATATTTCCCCCGAGAATCCAGACTTCAGTGAAATTATTTTTCATCCCTAATGGGCAGCTTCCAGGATATTGCCCAGCACGCAATATAGGCCAGAAAAAAATCACGTTATGTGCCACTTGTTTGAAGGTTAGCATCTAACACCTTAACTGGACCTAGAAACAGAATACAAATGATAAAGCACTGGAGTGATATGATCATGGACATCTACAGTTAACAGTTTTGCTGCCCTACTATGAGACAGAGCAAGTTTCCACACCATTTTCAATGGCAGATCCATATATAATGTCTAGTTGTAATACAACCCAATGAGAAGTAGCATCAGGTTCGTTGGGGCTTACTTCGTTGACCCGAAACCTGAGTTTGGTTCAGTAACACAATGCACAGCTGTGAAAGACAATGTAGAGAAAAGAATACTCACTATCACCTGTACTAATATTTGTATTTGTGGTGCTAATATATTCAGGGATACTTCATTTGCCGAGTATAACAGGATCCTGATGTGTAGCAAAATGTTTCCTTCTTGATTATATTATCGGTGCTGACGTTCTCATGGTTGAATTTTTTCTTTAGGATGTTTATTGGTTGTTCGACCAGTTCAAACATGAATCAGATTCAGTGTGCATGTGTGTCCAGGGCTAGCTGTTGAGCTTGCTGTTTGGCATGGAGCAACTGATTAATTTCATGACTGACCTAATGCAAGATAAACTTCCTACAGTTCTAATTGGTTTAAGAATGCAATTAAATTACCTTCTTGCATACCGAGATATTTCTTATTTATTAGTTGAAACAAAGAATGGGGTGGAAAACAGAGGTGATCATTGTCTAAGCATCTAATGCCAGAGTGATACATGAAACAATTAGTTCATTTTAACTAGAAATGTTCCAGCTATTGGTAACTATTATGACGTGTGGATGGATTCAGTAAGCATTTGCTTTAAGGTTGGAAAGTACAAGGAAGATCCACATAGCTACGTGATTAGCAATTTTAGAGCTGCCATTCCCCCCAGCCATTGTGTTGCACCAGCTTCCATCAAATCTGCTCTAGAGCACTACAGCCACATCAAGAACAGCTAGGGACAATGGAGGGAATGGAACAGGAAGTCACCCACCCCCTCACTCCCATAAAATGCCTCTTTTGAAAATTTAGTGTATGATTTCTATGAGTCTATTCAGCTTGCCACAGGAGATCAAAATGGTACAGGAGGTGTCCCATGAGCAAGGAGGTACGATATGGCATGGTTTGCAACTCTTGAGGTGCACAAATATTACAGTAGGTTTGTAACCCATTAGTGGATACCCAGTGTGGTGTAGTAGATAGAATGATGGACTAGGACTCAAGTGGCTTGAGTTCAAATTCCAGCTCAGCCGTGGAAACTCACTGGGAGTGTGGAATTGGTAAAACCACTCCTTAAATATTTCACTTGAAAGCCCTGTTAGCCCAAGTCGGTTTTAGCTTGACAACACATAACGACAATAACCCATTAGTAAAAATGGAGGGAAAATTTGTCTGGGACAGTGACTTTCCATTTCTTTCAGTCTATATATAAAAACTAGGGATTTGTTAAATTGGGTGCACATGTGCAAAGCTAGAGTAATGCGGTATTAGGGGAGTTAGTTTGTATGAACAATCATTTAACACTATTTAGAATAAGTTCCTATTTGCAAATAGTGATTGCTGGTAGTCATTCCCATGTGATTTTCTACAAAGGGTTTCAGTAGAGCCTTTTTCAAATTAGATTATTCTTGCAGCTTTCGTATGCTGTCAAGTTGCTTCTGACTTAAGGTTGTCCTAAACGGTTTCTGAGGTGTTTGACAAACTTGAACTCAGGTCCCTAGAGTCCAAGCTCAACTCTCTAACCTGTAAGTAACACTAAGGATTACCCCCCTTTCCCCCTTGTAAAGGTGAAATTACATCCACTCTTCTGTCACCAATCTTCACTTTTTTTTAAAAAAAAAGACATTATGGAGATCTTTTAGGTTTCTGTGTTCATTTTTTAGGCTTCCAGAAACATGAAAAAATAACAGCAGTTTGGTTCTGAATCTGATCTCTAGTATGTACTATCTGGCTACCAGCTTTTATCACTTCTGTCAGGAGGAGAATTATCATTGCCAAGACAACTGTGCAAGGTAATGAATTTACTTTTATACTACACTTCTTGGTGTTGCTTGGTTTCATATTCGAAAATCTATTTCAGGCTGTATCTTGTTACATGAAAAATGCACAGTTCAATTTTCATTTCACTTCCTAATGTCAGAGATGCTGCAGTAAAAGCAGAGAAACAAATGTAAGAAGATTGTGCAAAAATGTTGAACCTATATGTTCACTGTAGTAATATGTTGTTTTCCACAAAGAACCTCAGGAATGTCTTTGTCAGTACATTCTAGTCAAACTTTTACGCTTATAAAAAAAGCACATTCATTTATTGATACAATACCCTGAGCTGAATTCTTGGAAATGAGCTTATTAAATATTCTTCTCCACATTTAGGTGCAGATAATACCTGCAGTTGAGAAAAAATGTAAATATTGATCTGACTCTCCTTCATTTATACCAGAGTTTCCTGTGAAACCAGCAGAATTACTCCACTGTATTTTTGATAGGGAATAATAAATACATAAGATACTCCACAGACAGCATTTTAAGAGAATAAGTTCCACAAACTCCAGACTATAATAGAAAACTAAGGAGTAATATGTATGTCCATTTCTCTGCATCAATGTGACCATAACATCTAATCTCCATAGAAATGCACTGATTCTACTCTCTTCCTTGACATTTTTCATACAGTATGCTTAAGAGACATGTATTTACATGACATCATAAAACAAACAAACACAAGATTGGAGGATTACTAACGGCATTCTTACATAGAAATACAATGAATGTACATTTCAGTGATTCAATAATTTCCATGGAGGACTTGGAAGGAGCCTCTCCAAAGAATGCAAGGCACATGAACCCATTTGAGTGTTCTGTGGACAATGACAGAACCTTCCACTCCAGAAGCACCAGTGGAATGCTTTTTTTCAAATGAATGAATGAAGAAGAAAATCTTATCTCTCTGTTCCTGCTTCAAAGCGATAAGAAGATCTAAAGCATTATGGAGTGTTCACTGGTGTGGAAAAAATGGTCATTAATCAAAAGTATTTATCACTGTGATACCTGGTGTGGTGTAGTAGACATAGTAATGGACTAGGACTCAGGTTTGGGTTTGAATCCTAGTTCAGCCATTGGAACTCGCTGGGGGTATCTCACCTTGAAAGCCCTACTAGGGTTGCTGTAAGTCGTTTCCAGTTTGAAGGCATGTAATGACAACATTTTAATATTATAATATTGGGCATTTGTAATGTTTTTAATGTTTTTCCTAAAGTTTTAATATTGTTGTACATCACTCAGAGATCACTGGTAAAAATATTGTAAATAAATAAACATTTGTCCATATGTCTGATTTGTCATTTGTGAGCTTATTAACAAGGGCTTCCATGTGCCATGCAATTTCAGCCTTTCAGGAAGCTGTGAGGATTGGAAACCTCACCCCCCCCCCAAAAAAAACATTCAGAACAGAAACAATATGATTAATTAGCTATAGCTTTGAATATAGACTTGCATCAACTTGGACCAAAGAAGTGATATGATTCCAAAGAAACAGGGAAAATATTTATAATAGTTTACCCACAAAATAGCTAATAAGCTGCAACCTGACTTAGGGAGCCAGTGGCTAGAGCTGAGTGGTTCAGGGAAATAGCAACAGCTTTGTTAGAGGCCCTTGTTCACAATGCTTTGAACAGATGGTCCAAACAGAAGCAAAAATGTGTTCCCCCTCCCCCTTTTTGGAAAATTTTGTCAGAATTCATCACATTATGGAGTGTTACCCCACATTGTCTTATTTGTGACACATTATAACAGTGCTCTTTGCACATAATTTTAAAATGAGGCATATTTTACCAAATAGTTATCTGTGAAATCCACAGGAAAGATTCCACCATCAATTCTCTTTCAGGCTGCAGGAAGCAGGGTTCTGGAAGAATCCACAGGCCAAATCCTAATCCCCAGATCTTATCACACATGCTATTTTATTTACAGTCATAAGCATGGAGACTGCATTTTCATGCCTGAAGCATGCACCCACCCAACTGACTCCAGAATTTATATACCCGTATTTTTCGCTCCATAAGACGCACTTTTTCTCTCCAAAAAGGTGGGAGGGAAAGTACATGCATCTTATGGAGTGAATGCAATAACCCAGGGTTCAGCCACCACCACCCAAAAGCCTCCCACTGCCATGCTGGGAGGTCTCTGAACTGGCAGCAGAGACTGCTTTCTGTTTGGACCTCACCATTCTGCACTGCTAGCTTTCTAGGATCTGCCTCCTGCAGCCCACCTGGAAAACCAGCAAGGCAAACAGGCCTATGGCAGAAAGCAGTGGAATAGCAAAGGACCAAAGGGTGGTTCTAGAAAGACCAAGGGAAACCACAAACACAATCTCCCACTTAGGCAGTTGATTTTCCCACATTTGGGAAAATCACAGGGGTCAGCTCATCCAAAGTGCAATAGATGAGCCTTACCCTGGGAAAACCACTTTTACAACAATGGTATCTCCCCTGCCAGATCTGAGTTTGAATGGCCCCTAAGCCTCCTAGCCCTTTGTGTGCACTATCCCCCAACGGCATGGTGACCACCGGCTGTACCTCCTGATCAGAACAGTGCTGCACAGCCCCAGTCCTGAAAGAGGCCAGGAGAGCTACTCAGTGTTTTGAGGTGCCCCACAGGACCCCCATCAGGGGCTAGATGTTCCTCCCACAATCCTCCAGTGCACAGATATTAGCATATCTGCCTGCTTGCATCACCCAGTAGGCTTCTCTATTGGAGAAGCAAAGCAGGTAGGAGGAGTCTCTTTTCCTTCACCTTCTGCAGAGAAGTTAGACCATGTAACTAGCCAGACATTTTGAGAAGCAGAGAGAGAGAGGGAGAGGGAGCGAGGACAGAAACAAAAGCTTCTAAAATTGGCAGTAATTTAAACAGGCCTGAGAATGGTGAGGGGAAGATAAAGTTACTACTGAGAGCCTGCTAGAATAGCTCTCTGTAGTTCAGAGCTTTGCAGGAAGCTGCATCACTTCATCATAAATTAGGCCTAAATAGAAGTAATTTTGCAGATATTTAAAACATTAAGGGACGGGGGGGGGGAGGCTAATGTGTATTGTTAGCCAAATTTCATTCTGAAGCACAGAATGATTAAAAAGGCACTGAGCACATGCAGAATAAAGTTCAAAAGGGAAACCAAAAAGGGACCTAACACTCCTTTCCTTAATATATTACCACTAGGGCTACAGGTTTTATTTGGTGTATTAGCTTGCCACATTAGCTGAGTCCAGTTTTTATGGAGCAAGGCAATTTGAATTGCAGAGGGCAGATCTGAATCACAGATCTGAATATGTTCAAGTAAGGCTTTGAAATCTTGAAAATTGGTTTAAGAACCCAATATTTCATAAATAGCATTTCACATGTACACACACACAACTGGAAATAGAAATTTTAGTAGTATTTTTGTGTTAACAAAAACTGCATGGTGTCGCTCCCCCTGTTTTTATTGTTTTTTCTTAATCATTGTTGTTCTACAATATTGCTGGTAGATTTTATCTTTTCCTTGTGATTCCCAGCTACTGTATTTTATCCTATTGTAGTCTCTAAAATTGGACAACCATCTGTCAGATCTGCTCTGATTTGGATTCCTGCATTGAACCAGGGGTTGGAATTGATGGCCTTATAGGCCCCTTCCAACTCCATTATTCTATGATTCTGTGCTGCTTTGAGATTATATTTGTAAAAGAAGCAGGCAGTATATGTGGTGATGAATAAGGGGCACATTTTTCTTGCAGAGTATGGGAACTCATTCTACCAGTGCAAAACAGAAAAGGCTAGCATATAGCATTCCTTTTAAACTAGAGGTAGTAAAATATGCTAAGGAGTATGGAAACAGTGAACAGTGCAGAGACATTTTGGGCCTCCTCATCTGAAAAATGATTAGAAAGTGGAGGAAACAGGAGGATCAGCTGCAAAAAGCTGATAAAAGTAAGCACACTTTCTGTGGACATGCTGCATGCTGCAACGTAAAGAACTGAATGATGGAGAGAGAAAAAACTTTATTGCTGTAAGGAAGGAAGGGAGGAAGGGAGGGAGGGAGTGGAAGTGAGGCATGCTTTGCTGTTTGCTTACACTTGTGCTGGTGGCGATTTCTTCATCATAGCTCTTATTGACTACCCAGCAACAATCTGTTTATTCATCTTTTTCAGTGCAATAACAATTCATTATAAGTGTTAAAACTTGAGATGGTACTGTAATTCCCACTCATTGTGTGTCATCCTGCTGTAGAAGTCTGCTTCATGATTCTCCACTTCTGGTACATGTATGACTTGTGAAATGACATGCTTGAGAATACACCAGTCCCAAAACTGTACTGTTAGTAGCAAGAAAGACATGGATTTTGTTCCTCCTTGGTGGTTGATATAAAGCATTGTAGTGTTGTTGTCTGTGGCTATTGGAATAACTTTGCCAACTACAAATTGTTCAAAAGCTCTCACTGTGTTGTACACTGCAAGAAGTTTCAGGTAATTGATGTGACAACATCTATCTATTGCTACTGCCTTATGAATTTGCCAGAATTTTTTTTTCCGGTTTTCCTCTCCTAAAAATGAGGTGCATCTTATTTGGAGGTGCGTCTTATGGAGCGAAAAATACGGTATGTCGTGGCAGGACCATGTCTGGAATTAGCTGAAAAGCAGTCCAAATGTATATGCAAGGATTTCATTTGAGCTAATATATGAAAGGAAATGATGTGATAGTGATGTCATGTCCATTAGGTTTTCACCAGGGATGAGGATTGGAGTTGCTAGTCAAGTTGGACTTAAGTTGTACCAGTGACTCAACTCAAATTTGGGTTGTGTTTTTTCTTCTTCAGTGACTCGTGACTTGACTTGTGACTTGGAATCCACCTACCCCTCCTTATTTCTGGGGAAACAGCTTGCTTTTAATATATCTGTGAAGATTCCCAGTCATCCAGGTGAAGTTATCTGGAAGTTGAGTCATAGCAACTGGACTTCTTTCTTGTTAGGTTGAAACGTTTCACTACTCACCTAAGTAGCTTCTTCAGTCTGAGGAGAGTTGGAAGGAGTCCTCTGATATAGCCTCCACATTGGGCCAGGAGCTGATGGAAGAACCTGGTCATTCCTTATATGGTGGGTGTGTCTGAAAAGCTCAAAATAATTTTTGCTAAATACCACATACCCATGCACTTCAAACCCACAAACACACTAAGGCAGAGACTCATCCACTCAAAAGACCAGATATCAAAACACAACAGGAGCAATAAAATATATGCAGTCCCATGCAAAGAGGAGTGTTCGGAGCTCTGCATTGGAGAAAACAAACAGCCGCTAAATGGGAGAATGGCCCAGCACAGGAGGGACATTGGCTCAGGAACACAATCAGAAGTGTTCCTTCATTTGAAGGACAAAGTACATTCATTTGATGACCAAGATGTACTGATTTTGGTTGGAGAAGATGGGTGGTTTGAGACAGGGGTCAGGGAAGTCATACATGTGCATATAGAAAATCCCTCACTCAACAGGGGTAGAGGCTTACAATTTGTCTCCTGTTTATCATGCTGCCCTTTCATATGTCCTCAGAAAGATTAGGACCACAAACATTAGAAAGACCACTGTTACTACTGTTAATGACCCAATACTGCAGAAGTGGAATTATTCATCACCCCCAGTCCTTTGTCCTACTAATGAAGTTATTCAGACCAGGGGGATGTAAAACCATTATGGAGGATATATCAAAGGACTCCTTCCAACTCTCCTCAGACTGAAGAAGCTACTTGGATGAGTAGGGAAACATTTCAACCTAACAAAAAAGAAGTCCAGTTGCCATGAATCAGCTTCCAGACTTGCTTTTAAGTAGGGACTCAGACTTGGACTTGGTACTTGGTACCAAAGACTAGAACTTGGACTTGATATTCGGACAAGACATGGACTACTCATATTCATATCCCTGATGACATGCATACAAATCATGGCACCACAGGTGTCACGGAAGCCCATTCTCTCCCCCCAAAACTGGCCTGTCCACTCATTGGTCACTGCACAGTGTTGCGTTCCTTTGTTGTCGATGTTGTCCCAATTCAGGAAGGAGCCTCCCTGTGCAGCTGACCACCCTGGCAAGGAGGTGGGACAGTGACTTTCCCCTCTGAGCTGATGTTTGGTTGGCTGCATGGGGAGGCAGGGAAGTGATGGCTGGGCTCCTTTCCAGATTAGCACAACAATGGTGGTGGGGAGGAATGGGCCTCCATAGCACCTATCACAATTGAATAACCCATATCTAATACATACCCAAAGACTTGCCAACATCCCTAGTTTTCACCATGGCAAAAGGAAAAATGCTAATTCACACTTTCCACTATTGTTGTTGTTTAGTCGTTAAATCGTGTCTGACTCTTCGTGACCCCATGGAGCAGAACACGCCAGGCCCTCCTGTCTTCCACTGCCTCCCAGAGTTGGGTCAAATTCATGTTGGTCGCTTCAATGACACTGTCCATCCATCTCTTCCTCTGTCGTCCCCTTCTCCTCTTGCCTTCACATTTTCCCAACATTGGGGTCTTTTTCAGGGACTCTTCTCATGAGATGGCCAAAGTATTTCCACTATACTATATAGCAAAATGTTTTGAAAATATTCATTATACATATAACCTGCTGCTGCTCTAGGAAGCTTAAAACATGCTTACAGAGAGTCCAGCAGTAGTTTCCCAGAAAGGCAGCTGAGAGCTAGACCTCAGACAACTGTATATCTGGAGGTCCTTAACAAATATGACTTTGGAATGAATTGTCAGTGCTGGAGCAAAGGGCACAGCCATTTTTAACCCATTCCCCAGCATCCCTAGTAGATGCCCTTCATCTTATTTTTCAGTGCACTGCATTTTGCTATTTGAGATCACTTTGGGATTGGCAAATATAACACATTTCCTCTATATGTAAACTGCTAAGGTATGGGAAAACCCATATATCTGATTTCTATCTGATTTCCTCATCCCCATATCTATTCTGTGTAGCTCCTTACAGACTTTGTGGGGGGTAGTTTTTATAAAAAGATGTCTTAAGGGATACATTAATGGCTGTTTGCCCACATTAACTACACTATGTTCTCCCCCCCAAAAGCAGTTCTTTTTCCCTTCCAAATAATGTATTCCCCTGAACACGCACATATAGAGATGTGCAGAAAATGTGCAGTTTCTTCTATCTTAGTAGTCATTTCCCTGCCCCTGATCTCACCAGTCAAACATTACAGTGATTCCATTTCTTTTTTCCCAGATTCAGCTGGAAATAGCCATCATCAGCATCTGGGCAGCTGCCATGACATTGTCTGGGTTCAGGACTGATGGCCCCCATTGGGCCATTTAATTTTTTCTTTTTTCTAGACTGGGGCTCTGAGTAGCACAAAGTATTTGAGTCAAGTACTGTTTTAGTTTCCCACAATGTCTCCATGCAGTCTTTCTCTGGGGCACTGTCATAGTGGTGGAGAAGAGACAGCCACATTAAAAGAAAATGGAGACGAATTTTGGAAATAATTCTGCAAAGTGGCCTTTGTTTCCTTTGGGAACACAAGAAAGAGAAGTTTTAGAATGTTTCTAAGGAAAACGTGCTTTCTGAGAAATGTTGGTGCAGCACTTTTGTTTTTCCTCAGGGCTCAGCACCTTGCTTAAGCCCTCATACCACAGCTTGGTAAAGTTATTTTTGGACTATGAGAATTTCCCAGCTAGTGGAGAAAGGCCATAGTGGATGGCAATTCAGAGGCTAGTAGTCCAAACATTAACTTTGCAAGCTTATTTTATAATTTCTCTCATCTTTTCCATTATGATAAAGAATAATGAGCAAGGATTGGCAAGGACTGAAACCCAAGTATTCCATGTAACTTTTGAAAAACACAACTACAAAAACATGATATTGAAATATTTTTTCATACACATACCTGTTTTACTTCACTTGTTCTAGTCTAAGAGTTTGATTTGATATATGGAGTTTCTTTGGGGCCCAATTTTTTCTCCCAACAATCCTGAGAAATAGATTTAGCTGAAAGGCCATGATGACCCTAAATTGGTCCACTGACGCAAGTGAGCTGAGGGCTTTTTCCCTACTTAGCCACTGTGTCACACTGGGATTTTCCATTGTTTGAATGTCTTCTATAGACAGTCTCTTGAAAGATACAGCATTGGCCTGAACCATTTCCTGTTGTGTCCCTTTATTTTAATGTTACCTAACAAAGGTGAGGTAACCCCAACTGAAGCCTTTCAAGATCTTTCCAGTTAAACCATACAAATTCATATGTCTTTTCAATCAAGGAAGTGGGGGGAGGGGAGGGTGAGAGATAGAGAGATGCCAAGTTTAATATACATTTGCCAAAAAGTCTGTTTAAAAATGTTTGTGAGGGTGGGTTCCAATCTTTCACATATTCTGGAAATGAGGATAGGGTAAAAATAAAGGCTAGGCAGTCAGATGTATGAAAATATCTTGATGAAACCCATCTGGCTGCCAGATCATGACTGAATGTGATCTAGGGAAAGCAATGTTATTGGTAGGGACAACTTTTATCACACAATCTTAATGTACCGTATTTGCCGGCGTACAAGATGACTTTTTTGGCCCCAGAAACATGCCTCCAAGTGGGGGATCGTCTTATATGCCAGGTGTCAGTTGGGCCAGGAAGGAGCTGCCGCTGCCGCCGAGTGAGTGATGCAGGGCTGCTCTGGCAGGGGAGGAAGGCAGGTGGGCAGGCAGGCGGGCAGTCCGGACAGAGGGAGGGAAGCAGAGCCGGCCATGCCTGAGTGGCCAGAGGCTGCCGCCGGGCTGCCCGCCGCCCCGTGCCACTGAGCCACCTGCCTGCTCACCTGTCCGCCACCGAATAGCCGCTTCCCCTCTTCCTCCTCCTCCTCCACCACCGCCTGCCCGGTCACTTCCCCTCCTTCTCGTCCTTCTCGCAGCTGAGCCAGCTGCCCACTCGCCCGCGTGTCGCGGATAGCCGCTTCCCCTCTTCCTCCTCCTCTTCTGCTGCCGCCCACCCACCTGGCTGCTTCCTTCCCTCGCCCTCCTCCTCGCTGGCCATGAATGTCCAGGGCGGGCCCGGGCAGAGCCCCGGGCAGCTGCCACCGGTGCCGCAGCAGAGCCATCCATTCTATATTATAGAGGCCCAGTCGTCTTGTACGCCGGCAAATATGGTAGCAATCTTCATAAGCAATAACATTATTTTCTCTGGGATCACAATAGACCTGACCATATGCTATGGAAGCAGAAGTGGGCATGGTTCATCACTATACCAAGAATTTTATCAGGAAATCAATATCCCGTGTGTTTGCTGAAGCTGGAATAATATGGTCACATGGGAGAACATTAAATCATTCCTGGCTTCTACATTTGCTCTGCCAGAAAGACAGGAAGACTGGGGGAAATCGCCTGAGACCTTGGACAGCCACTGTTAATGAGCTAACAGTTTGACTCAGTATTGGTCAGTTCTATACCTCATGTTAGAGGTACACAAGACTTGTGCCTTTTGGACTACAGCTCCCAGGATCCCCCAGGCAGCTATGGCCTTTATTCAGGTTATAGCTTGGCAGTGTTACTCTGACCCACAAGCACTGTGATAAATGTCAGGGCTGTTCTTAGACTACAACTCCCAGAATCCCTGGCCAGCACGGCTAGTGGTAAAGAGAATTTGAGTCCAAGAACATCTGGGGACCCACAACAGTGAACCTTTAGAGAAACTAAGAATGACCTGGCATCAAAGCCTCATGATTAAACCTGCATGCTTAACACATTTACAAGGAAGTGTGCTCCAATGTACTAAACAGGATTTTCCATTTGAGTAGAACTACATAGGGCCACACTGCACTTTTGTCAAACTGTTCCGAAGATCTGCCAAAGAAAATCAGTCAGCAGGCATTAATTTACTATTTTCTTAATATATCAGAAACAAAGTGAGTAATTCAATTATGTTCTGTTCACTTCACAACCTTACTCTCTACATCATTATATGCCTGTGCTTTATTTCATTTTATATTTCTGCCACTTGATGTGTTGATTGTTATTTTGTTGCTTTTATTTACATCTATTGTTTTAGTTGACTGTAAACTACAGAGTATTGCTTTTGCACTAATGGGGTGATATACGCAATCGATCGATCAATCAATCGATCGAACCATCAATCAACCAATCACATTTGTTCCTTGCAGCAGAAGACATTTTGATTTTGTTTCATAGAAAGGAACTGGCATTATAGTAGAATAGCCTATATGGTTGAAGCATTGCTGAATCACACTCTAGTTATTGTTGCTTTTTGCAGTGTGGCAATGTAACAATAGGAGATGGTTTTCAGAATATTGCCTGCTGTCAATATTTGGGGGATTCTAGGGTAAAGATCAGGAAGCAATGTGAGCCCCTATGTTTTCAACACCAAAGAGTCCAATGGTGACCTCTGACACTCATCATATGATTCATATACAGTACATTGTTGTTTGTTTGAACTGAGCTGAAAATAGTTGAATCAAATCTTGCCACCGTCAAAAGTGAATTGCAGTGGTGATGATGATGACTGCTAGTTTCAGTGAGTTATCTTACAGACTGAAGTATTTATTACCCACAGGGGCCACCAAGTACCAACAGTGAGAGACCCTTGCTTGTATATTGAAATTGCAGGATTAAGATCAAGGTTTAATATCTAAATTAGGAATGAGCCTGGAAAATGTCACTCCTGTGTTATCTTCTGAGGGAAAATTTGAGCTTTCAAGTGGCAATATGTGGATTGTCACCTCCTTTTTCTCTTTACATAGCTGGTATTACTCACAACCAGTATTTTCCCAGGTGGCCATGCTTTGGTACTCTTTTTATGGTATCAGTTCTCCTTCACAACCCCACTGACTCTGGTATGTTATTTTATTTATTTATTTTAAATATTTTTATCCCACCTTTCTCCTTAAAAAGAACCCAAGGCGGGTAGATGTTGCCTCTTCTACATGTGCACTAAATACATGGATATGGGTTTTTGACTGTCTGGAGCAACTGCTCATATGAAAATACACGTTTGGTTCTCTGTTTGTAGGTGCTCTACTGGTGGGGCCAGTGGGATTAATCAATATTAGAATACAGCCAATGGATGCATTCCCACAACCATATTTATGTATACATGGAAGGAATACTGCAATGGGCTGCTGTGATCAAAGCTAGTAACTCCATGCTGGTAACATAGTTACGCACAACTGATTACTTCTGGGTGAAATGAGTAATATAAGTCATTTAAGGTGGAACAAGTAAATTGTAAATACCGTACTTCCACATGTTACTTCTAAGGACATTTTAAGAGGTGTTTTGACAGAGATTTTTTCAGGTTTTATGCTATTCTCTTATAAATCTTGAGTAGCAAGGAAAAATATTCTTTGCTTTTTTCCTCAGTGTTTTTGCAAACATTTCCAAAGAACAATATCAGAATTGGGGGAATGAGAAACTAGTTCTCTTTATTTCTATGTCCTGTTGCTAATGGCACCACAACAAATAACTTGTGAGAGCAGAGCGACAATAACATCAGCTTGGTGTCTGAGAAGGCATGAGTAATACAGGAAGTTCTGGTTTCGGTGTGTCAGTGCCCCCCTACGGCTATTTGACAATACTCCTGAGGGCAAACAAGGCCAACCCATTCAGAATGTAGAGACTGCCACTCAATCCCACTTCCGGACCAAGGCATGGAGCCTTTTTCTCCCTCCCCACTTGAGACAGAAAAGGAATGAAGCCTATGCATTTTCTTCCAAGTGGAGAAATGGACAAATCAATATGTGCCTAGTGAACTGCCATGTCCTATGCTTGTGACTTTACCCAGGCATTCAGAGAGCCTTTCTCCAGCAACTCATCCTCCCACCAGCTTGCGTCAATGGGGTGGCTGAGTTACTGACATTTGAGGCTAAGGAAGAATTTTACTGGTATGCAGTTATTAAATCCCCCTTTTCACCTACTCCATGCTGCATAAGTCATAGTCAATATTTTAAATTTCAATTGGCTTTGGCCACGTTTCTGTTCCACTAATTAGCTTGTAATTTTTCCTAATTTGGTAGATCGATTTCTAATTTGTCTCTCAATGTTGCATTTAACTTGCTTTTTATTTTCATTGGCTTAATTCGTTTAATCAGCTGTGTCATTGGCACATCCGGCAGGACAATGCAGGGAGGGAGCAAGGCTTAGTGAACCTCTCAAGGCTTTGGGCTTGGAGAGTCTACTCAAGAAAATGTCCTCCCAGCAGCAGAAGGATAGGGGCTTTTGTTGCGTAAACTCTGTTTAATTCGATAGCTGAGCCAGGTCTAGTTGGTGGTGGCCTTCTGGGTTGGCTTTGCTTTTAATCTTTGCCTGGTGTTTCTTTACAGGCAAAGGGCTTCACCTCATGAGGATTTGGACCTGGGGCTTCCAATTCCCTGCTTGAAATCCAGGCATCTTGCACCACCTGATACTGCAGATGCGTTCCTCTCTACACATGGATTACCCATCTTCAAGCCCATCCCACTCCCTATTCCATTCCTGGCTGCCCTGTTGGCGTGCGTAGCCCCCGCCCAACTGAGATGAGGCAAGATGAGAATCTCGCTCTTCATCCCGAAGTCGGGGTGGGAAGACGCAGTATATATTGGCATTTTCCCACTCTCTAAGCCTCTTTTGAGGCTTTCTTTCGGGGCTGCAGTGCTGCGCTCCATGAACACACCTGGGGCAGCACTTTCAATTTGGAACTTCAGCTGAGGGGGTGCATCGGCACTCCCTCAAGGTTTGGGGGGACAGGCCCCTGTAGTGGGACATCTGGATTACCAGTTGGCAAGCTGAAGAGGATTTTGAAATTAAATAGGAATTTTTAAAAAAAGAAAAAGAAAAGGAATATTAATAATAAATAAAAATAAAATAAAATGAGCATATAAAGGGAAAGTTGGATAGTGGGGGGGTGAGGGGCCCACTTAGGCGGGAATCTCCCCATTTGGGAGCCCCAACTTGCTTGAGGGGGACAGATTCTATCATCACCCCCCTCAATTTTGGTGGAATAATACCTTTTACTAGTCAGCAATATTAAATAATTAAATAATTGTAGGGGAATAAGTATAGTAGAGGAATAAATGTATATATAGATATTGATATAGATATTTGGGCAAGAGACGTACTGAGGAAAAGAAGGGCAGTGAGCTCTCCTGTTGGGACAGTTCCTTGGGGAGCATTATAACTAGAAGTATAGGACATTATTTACTCCTCCCCCCCACATTGGCTGTTCAGCATAATTGGTGCTTATTAAATTCATACTACATATAATAAATACACGGAAAGCTTAATGTTAGCATTGGTCTCTGTGTGAGCATACTGGCTGCATCACAGCCCGCTCTCCATTTCTGAAGGAAATATTTTGTTAAGCAGATCATTGTGTTGATATTTGGTTATAGCAATTGGCTAGTGGTTACCAGTCATGATACCTAAGAAAGGGCAAGGTAAGAGCAAGGTTAAGCAGCCAGTAAGTTGCAAGGCACCAGCGGCACCCCCACTAGAGCTTTCTTCCTCTGATGAGGAGGGCTGGCCAGTGTGGGAATTGATCCATGCTAAGATTACAGCCTTGGAGGAACAGTGGGCTGGAAGGGCCATGGCAGCAAGCGGGGACCCCCAACCCAGGTGTTCAGCAAGTGATTTCAAGGCTCATAAGTGGGTAAAGTTAAAGGTCCTAGCTGATGATCTGCTGTCTTGATTTGCAGCTCTTGAGGGCAATGCTTCAAGTACATCGAAGGTGGCAACTGCCAAAGGTGGGTGTGTTGCAGCTCGAGAACAGGTGTTGGGGCCAGTGGAGACAGTCATGCTAGATGAACAACAGTCTGCAGGGTCCACCAGGGGAACTGAGGTGCAGAGGTGCAGTGTAGCAACTGATACCCAGCACAATGGTAAGGGGAGTTCGTCGTACTGCGAGGGTAGCACAGATATAGCAGGTGAGCTAGCCGTTGCACCGAACACCAGCAGGGCAGTGATATTTTGGCCTTGGTGTAGTGATCAAGCCATGGATCAACCGGGGTGGGCACATCCAGCAATTTTGGAGCCAATGGCAATAGCAGGTCAGGTAGCCTTTTCAAAGAGGAATAACAATACATGGAGTGCACCTTATCCACAGGCATCGTTTCCAGCCCCTTTAGGACCTACAGTGGGTGTAGGAGTCTGGCCATATCTGTCAGTGCCTGACACTGGATATAATTCAGTGCCTTTGAGGGCTATCCCTTTTGGAGACTATGCCCTTCCAATTGGGGACCACCTGACACCTACCATGAAGGAGTGTATTTGAAGAGAAAAGTATATAGATGTTTTCGATTTACTGAATCGTAATGTAGATGCCAGGTCTTTGGAGAAAGAGGATGAGGTTGAGAAAGAAAGGTGGTGATGCAAGAAGCCTGAGCAAACCTAGGCCAATTGGTTACCACGTTTTATCATATACGCAGGAGTGATTGTTAAGGCCCAGCCTTGGAGAGCCTTATTTTTGTTTCAGCATCTAGACCTAATCTCTAGGGCACACACAGTTTTCCCAGGTCAGACCTGGCTCCTTTATGAGGGCATGAGGGCAGCAATACATCCTAACCTGAGATGGGATGAACCACAGCCTGGGTTTTGGCTTCAGACCATGACACCAACCTTCTCGGTTCAGGATGATAGATTTGACAGCAGTCATTTGATCCAAAAGAAAGCCCTGGCTAATATACCCAATGTCACAGTGGGGCAGGTGGTTCAACCCCACCTGCTCTGTTGGGAGTTTAACTCAAAGGGATCATGCTCCAGGAAGGCATGCAGGTGCTGGCATGAATGTTCCACATGGAGAGTTGCATGCTAGCTCAAGATGCTTCAGGGGACACCCATAAAAAGGGGGCAGCAAGGAATCAGAGGAGCTAGGAGGCTGGACACCCCCCCAACAATGAGAAAGTGGCCCAGATCCATTAAAGTCAAGGTCCTAGGATGATGGTTAGTGAAGTGTCCAATAAAGGGAGACTCCACTTATCTTTTGGAGGGGTTTCAGTTAGGTTTTAGGATACTTATGACAGGTGAACGGAAGGCTGCTTTTGCCAGTAATTTAAAATCAGTAATCAGGATGGGGAGATGGACTACGTTTGTGACATGCCACAGTGTTAGGTGGGTGTCTGGCTGTGTTTTTTGTTTCATTTCAGGTGTTGGCACACTCAAGCAGAGATGGAGGATCCAGATGTTGGTGCGCAGTTATATCTTTTAGGTAGCTAAGTATGCTGCTAGGATGGCATAGGGCAAACATTTGGGCCTGGGAAACTTTGCCTGGCTGGAATTGACAGGATGGAGAGGCATGATGTGGGTGGCATTTTGACAAACAAGTGACCTGGGTGTTTCGGGTTTGCCCCTGGATATATTGTTAGTGCATTTAGGGGGGCAATGATTTGGCCAAGCACTGTGGTAAAGCAATTATTTTGGAAATATTAAGGGACCTGAAGGAGTGGAAGAGCAGGTACCCTGCAACCAGATTGGTCTGGTCCACCATGGTTCCATGTTATATTTGGAGAGCGAGGTGTGACCCACATTGCTTAAACCGGGCCAGGAGGAAAGTTAATAGAGAAGTTTGTAGGGCAATGTGCCAAGATTTAGGTTCAGTTATTGGTCATCCAGATATCCGTTTGGATAGGCCAGAGTTGTATAGAGGTGACGGTGTTCACTTATCAGATCAGGGCATGGAATTATTGTTGACAGACTTTCAGTGGGGCCTGCATGCTGAGGTGTTTAGTTTGATAGGGGAAATGGAGCATAGCTGAGCTAGCCCCATTTTGATGGCAGGTAATGCAGAAACAACAACAATCAGTGAGTGCCCTGGGAATATAATGAACATGCTAGCCCGACTAACCTCCCGGTGCTGCGGATCGTGAGGTTACAGTGTCGGGGGGGTGCACTGGGGCATCGACTTAACGACTAAACAACAACAACTTCTGAATTCAAAGAGAGCCCCACCTCTTTGCTGAGTGTGTTTTCCCCCTCTCTTTAGTCTGTTGGAAGTCAATGTGTTTCTTAGTTTGCTATAGATCTGTCCACAACCATAAGTAATGAAAAGTTTGGATTCTTTCTCCTACAAATGTCTGATTGAATTATTGAGACTGTAAGTGCCAGTTAATGAGAAAGGGGTGGACTACCTGGGGAATTTGAAACATTCTCCTCTGTGGAGAACTTCTACTAGATAGCAAAAGAATGTAACCAGAAATTCTAAACTCTGCAAAAAGCACTGAGTTGTTAGCCTCCAAAATAGGGAGGGTCCATCACCCAATTGCAAAGCCAATATTTCACACTTTTGTTTCTGCTTCTAGCCTCCTACAGAAAGCACCACAAGAGAATGTTACAGCTTGCAAACATGCTTGCAATCTTCTCCATCTTGATTCAATCCAAATTTAAATTCTGTACCAGGTCCCTACCCAAAGACTGGAAATGTTTTTCAAACTATGGAATGAGACATTTATTTATTTATGTATTCGTTCTCTTAGAAGTAATATAGATTAATGAGTAAATATGAATATAGCTGGATTTTCCTTGACTCATGCACCTGTGCTTTAATCATGTGAAATGCAGTGACGTCTCTGTTGTTTCCAAACAGATAATCTATCTCTATACTCCAAGAAGTGGCAAAACCTAAATAGATTGCTAGATGGATAGAGAGAGCAGGTAAAAGCCATATATCTCCTGCGTGCAGAGTTTTCCTTTATTTCTCCCTGTCCAAATTTCCACATAAAGATGTAGCTGTTACTTACATTAGTCTAGGAAGCAGGGTGATGCCGCAATGAATAATTCTTGACTTGATAGTGGTCTCACTCATCTATTTCTTTAGGTCTCAGGCATATTTTCTCTATTTGATTGAGAAGCTGTTAAATGGAGAAGGGTTCTGATGGAAACATTTCTCCCCACCCCCTCCACACACGCCAGCAGGTAACAAGCCATTTGTCATTTGAAGTGGATGCCATCTGTAACCTTCTTGTTAGGTGCCCAAAGAAATTCAGAGTTAGCATCAATTCTTTAGTCAACAAAAGGTGTTTACTGACAAAGAGGAAGCCAGAAAAGCACCTTTTTAAAAAAATCTTGCAGTGCGTTCAGCCATAACTCAAGGGTATATTTGATTAAAAATGCTACATATTGAAAGGCGGACTGAGGGAAAATCAGTCATAGCAGAAAATGGATGTTGAGATGTTGCAAAAAGCGGCAATTGTGTGTTTAAAAGAATCAGACCACTTTAAACCAGGAGCCCTCATTCGTAGAAAGAAAGAAATCTTATTAGGAAGGAGGCAGAAATACATCTCTTCGGCTGGGGCTTTTTAATCGTTTATATGTTTGTGCATATTTATTACCATGATCACTTTAAATGGCTTACTGTTTAATTTCTTCTTAGTGATGTTTGTTAGCTACTTAAAGGCTATTTTTAGTGGAAGGAGGGGTAAGAAATTAAAAGGAAGGAAGGAAGGAAGGAAGGAAGGAAGGAAGGAAGGAAGGAAGGAAGGAAGGAAGGAAGGAAGGAAGGAAGGAAGGAAGGAAGGAAGGAAGGAAGGAAGGAAGGAAGGAAAGAAAGAAAGAAAGAAAGAAAGAAAGAAAGAAAGAAAGAAAGAAAGAAAGAAAGAAAGAAAGAAAGAAAGAAAGAAAGAAAGAAGGTGAAGCCATAAATAGAAATGGAGTAATAAATAGCCTAGCCCCCTCCCCTTAAGCCTGGAACAAGTTCTGATAACAGGTCAGCATTACTCTCCTTCTCCATCTAAAACACAAAATAGAGTTATCACTCCTGTTCTCATGACAAAGGACTGCTGCTTGAACACACCACCTGAAGAGTGGACAGATTTCAGAATGTAAAAAGCTGCTTTATACTGAATCACACTATTGGTCCATCTACCTCAGTGCTGCCAATTCTAACTGATATTTGCTGTCCAGAGATTCAGGCAGGAGTTCTTCCCAGCCTTACCTGGAGATCCCCAGAGTGGTCACATGGTCTCCCATTGAAGTACTAACAAACTCTCTTTAAATTCCAAAATCGAATGAGATCACTTATGTTCAGGGTGGTACTAACCTCCATTGTATTGTTGGAGTCTGTCCAGCTTTATGCTCCATTATGCATTGTGCTCTATCTAGGAATTGAAAATATATTGGAAATGTAATTTCCCAAAGCCTTAGTTACAATTGCCCAGAGCCTGCGGCATTTCTTAAAACTTCTAGGAGTTATAATACAAATCCAGAGACAGCAATGTTGGAAACTACTGCAGTACTGTATTGAAATCAGTTCAAAGATTGTTCAACAGATGAAAAAAAGTAGCTTCAATTGCTAATATTTTAATTTTATTTCAAGCGAAAACCATGAACTAGCTGCTACAATGCAAGATGAAACCTGGATGATGTGCATGATCCCTTCCTTAAAAGTCATCCATAGAATAATTGAGTAGGAAGAGATCTTATAAGATAATTGAGTCCAACACCCTGCTGAATTCAGGAATCCAAATAAAAGTATATCTGGTGGATGGTTGTCCAATTTTCTCTTAAATGCCTCCAGCGTTGGGGCATGCACTACCTCCTGGTCCTTGGTTCTATTGTCTAACAATTAGGAAAAAAAATTATATGCATGTGGCTTCCTGTAACTTAAGCCCATTATTGCATGTTCTACACTCTGGGATGACCGAGAAGAGATCCTGCCCTCCCTCTATATTACGATCTTTCAAAAATTTGAAAAGTATTATCTTCTCTTCCCTCAGTCATCTTTTCTCAAGGCTAAGTTGTGCAGGCAAGGGTTTCTTGGAAATAGCAGTCCATGAATATCTGGGGACCCAAGGTTGGGCATCACTGCCCTAGATTTGGGCAATTATAGCTAATTTTTGGGGGGTGTCAATGGTCCAAATGTATTTATAAGGCCAAGAATGAATGGGAAATAGACATGCTTTTCCATGGAGAGAGAGGAAATGGAGAGTGACATGTGCCAACATTGTAATCAACATGTTAGCAATGTTAATTTAATTGAACATAAATTTCATTTAAACATTTTCATTTTTAAATGTTAACAAAAACAAGTTAATTTCCCCAAATTCTAACATATGAGCATAACTAATGATTTTGGAACTCTCACATTTCAAGCACTGCCTTAGGCGCCTTCCCACTGGTGTGTCTGACACTGTGTTTTCCCTTCAGTACAGCTCCTTGTCTTGCTGCTTCCTTTTCAGTAGCCACATACCTGAGGCCAGTTTGGTAGCTGTATCCTGTAGTTCATCCAGCTGTTTTGTAATAACATTTGTTGATTTCTCTGAACGAACTGCACAGAGCCTTTTACATTATCATAACATTTGTCAGACAAGAGCCCTAAAGGGCCTGTGGAAATCCATAATACAGCAGAGTTCAAAAACAAGAGAAAATCAACACAAAGTTTTCTTTGCATATAAAAGTTGGTACCAGCAGGGGAAAAAATGTAATGAAAACTGAATAATTGAAACTCAAAGAAGCACTGACTGCTGAGGGTTAGGAATAGGTAGAAGCCTCCTCTGCTGTCAGAAATCCCTCTATGCCAGCAGAAATGCCCTTGGGCTGGCAGATTCCCTTTTCTGTTGGCAGATTTCAAAGACCCGTGGGCAGAGGGATGTGCCAGCTGCATAGCCAGCTAAGATCTGTTAGCAGGAAAGCCAAAAAAAAGGGACTGAGAAAAGATGGAGGAAGGAAAGAGTTATGCCAAACCTCCTCTGATCAAGAGACAGAGCCAAAATGCTGGCACAAAAAATGGTTCAAGATCTAGGTCATCCTAAGTAAATTCCAACATCCTTCGGTTGGGAGAGGTTTAGATTCAGCACAACTCCAGCTAACCTAGGGTTGCCTCAGTTGGCCCTCAGTTATCTGACTAGTTAGGATTGCCTTCTAACTTTGTTCACCTGCTAGCTCCTATTCATAGATTGTTGTCTTTTAAAAACAAGCAGTTGGACTAACCCAGTACAATTATTACCATAGAAATGCATTCAAGTCCTTCTACATTATGACCAGAACAGGCAGAATCGGACTCTAATGTATGTTTCTCTATAAAACGTAGGCTTGGATCTGGACGTTACATTCCGCCTGCAGAAGAATTCTGATCAAGTGGAACCTTTCCACTGGAAGAGCCAAAGAGAATATATTTTTCACTGCCACCATTTCTTTCTGCTGTAGAGTTGCTGACCTTCAGAGAACACTACAGGATGTGTTTTTCATGTCTGGCAGAAGAAGATACATAGGCAAAAAGCATCTTCTTTCCTCTACGTGTCAGCTGGAGCACCCTGAATAGAGACTGCTTCTACTGATTGGAGCACTCTAGAGTCATCTCATAGTTTCTTTGACAGAAGGGCTTGAGAAGAGCTGAGTGGACTCTGATATTGTTTGTTCCAGAAACCATATGTAAACATACAACAATATGCAAAAACACAGCGGTTTTGTATGGCACAGCAAAAAAAGTACATTTGTAAAGTTACATTTACAAATTCCCAAGTAAGTCTTGGCTGCCAGTTGAAACTTTTCATTGCCTTACAGTTCATCAGCGAGAAACTACTAACCTTTTGAAATTGAAAAGATTGCCTGGGGATGTTTCTGTACTGATTCTCTCCCCACCCATCCCGCTGCTTTCTTCACTATACATCAATTTTTCATATATACACATGTCACAGTTGATAAAAGACACTGATTTCTAAGATGGGCACTCGATCATGAAGTAATGGCTGTTTCACATTGTTGCCTTGTCCTATTGGATCCTCATTTGTCTGGGATACTCTTTGCTTTTGAGAGTGGGAAGGAGGGATTCTCATGCTTATGGTATTAGTTTAGCTTTCTCAGTGAAGGTGATGATAGCCCAACAGCACACAGATGGTCATTTATCTTTGAATTTCTGATTGCAAGAAATCATCACATTCCTCCTGAGAGGGCTGATCTATGCACACTCATTATGAATGTATGGGCAAATCCCTAACCATATTTCATATACTATATGTTTTCCAAAGCCTGGATATTAATGAGGAGGGGATATTAATGGGGATGGGAGTAACAACTGCTGTTGGTAATGTCTCATGCTTTACATGCCCCAGTTCTTAAGTGCTTGAGCCAGCTGAACAAGCATGAAACACAAACTACCTTGGGTGTCTAGAATACAGAAGAGAAGTTTACACTTCCACCAGGAGCAAAGATGTAGGGATCAAAGCTGAATTTTAAAGAGGACACAACTTTGTGGGAAAGAAACCGCAGCAAGGATGTTAGCAAAGCCAACATCACAAAGTGCTGGAATGCAAAGAGGCAACCACGGTGCGACTGTTCCCCAAGGTAGAACACACCACCTCAGCATCTCCTGTTACAGTGGTGCTTCGCTTAACGGCAATAATCCGTTCCAGGAAAATCACTGTTAAGTGAAAACATCGTAAAGCAAAAATAAAAAGCCCATTGAAACACATTGAAAACCGTTCAACGCGTTCCAATGGGCTAAAAACTCACTGTCCAGTGAAGATCCTCCATACGGCGGCCATTTTCAGTGCCTGTATAGCAAGGAATCCATCCCTAAACACAGTGGGGAGCCATTTTAATTACCCGGTGGCCATTTTAAAACCGCCGATCAGCTTTTAAAAAAACATTGTTCTGCAAAGAATTGGTTCCCGAAGCAGGGAACTGATCATCGCAAAGCGAAAAACCCTATTTAGACCATCGTTTTGCGTTCACAAAAGCGATCACAAAAATGTCATCATGAAGCGGATTCGTCGTAATGCGGGTAATCGTAAAGTGGGGCACCACTGTATAACAGTTTCCTTAAATCAATGAAGTGGTGTAGGTTTGGCCTAGGCAGCACACCATGAATGGTCAGCCTCTAGATGTAGTTTGTCAACCAAGCCCAAGGTTACCTGTCAAAGGCCCCCTTGCTTGCTGATTCTGATGGATGTTTTTGGTGAGGAAATCCTTGAAGTAGGTCTTCATTCAACACCAAGCAAAATCTGCCTCTCACCTTCACTGTGCCAACTAAATGTTGGATCCGCTGTTGAGCTGACCTTCAGCAGTGCGGGTCCCCTTTGCCTCCTTCCCAGAATAACGCGAGGCACTTGGAGTCTCGCAAGAGCCTCCCTGGAGGGTGGGGGGAACAAGTGAGCTACTTAATGGGTGCTCCTCCCTCACTCTGTCCTCTTCCTTGCTGGCAACAGAAGGAGGACGGAGCCCGGCTGCCGGGCTGCACATTTCAAGCTGCGGAGCCGCTTTTCGAGGCCTGCTTGTGTCGGTTTCAAGGAAGGGAAGGTTGAACCGGCACCCTCCCAATGGTTTGCTTTGCATTTCTACAGCTCTGCAATCTAAGAGCTGTTGCCACCAGTATAATTAATCTCTTTTACATTTATAATTAATTAATTTGGTCATCGGTGGGGGTAGTAGGGGACAGCGCGAGGTGGAGTGGGCGCTGCCGCTTGGGCCTTGCCAGGCGGAGGCCTGTGTGCCCCTTTTGCCTTGTCAACAATGTGTAGGGAGATTCTTCAATTAATTAACTATTCAATCAACAAGGGGATATGATTTAGTGAAGCTAAATAAATAAATAAATAAATAAATAAATAAATAAATAAATAAACAAACAAACAAACAAACAAACAAACAAACAAACAAACAAACAAACAAACAAACAAACAAATAAATAAATAAATAAATAAATAAATAAATAAATAAATAAATAAATAAATAAATAAATAAATAAATAAATAAATAAATAAATAAATAAATAAATAAATAAATAAATAAATAAATAAATAAATAGGGAAAGGTTGTAGCTCTGTATATATATTAGCCTGCATTCTGAGCACTTGTTGCCCGGCACCAATTGGGGTAGTACTAGAATTTTAGAGTTTAGTTCATGATAAGAGTGTGGGAGGCTAGGCTAACTGTTTCTGAGTCTTGGGTGTATGGTAATCTCACATGCAGAGATTTATGGCCTATACCTGGTTTGGAGTTTACTGTTTTAAACATTTGTCCAGGAGACAGAAAGCAGACACCAGGTTTGAGCAAGGAGAGAGCCAAGAGAGGATTCAAAGCAAGGTCTCCTGAATCCTAGTCCATCATTGTGTACACTACAGTACACTGGTTATAATAGACTACAATATAACAAGTATTATATTTTAATTCTGAGTAAAACATTGGGTTAGTTCTTGGACAGAACTTCTGTTGAGAAGAAAGTGAAATGGTAGGGTCCAGGTTTCCAAACAATGTGACACCTAATACAATTGTATGTATCTATATCCCATAATCACAGGGGATTTTCAGCTCTGTTGCTTGCAAATGTTTAGATGAGAACTTTCAAGAATTAAATTTAGACCTAATGCCAGTAGGAAATGCTCTATTATTGGTCTTGGGCTTGCTCTAACACTATTGGGGAATGCTCCTATTTGCTGAAACTGAAAAGCCCAATAAATGGTGCTGTACCTTGAATTTGTGAAATGATACTGCAAGCTCTTTGTTAGCATGACTGATGAATCACAGCATAAATGTAGATTATCCTTCAGCATATATGCCAGATATTAAATATTATGACTGATTGTTTGAAAAACAAATATACCACTCCAGCGAGCCCTTTAAAAAATAGGGTTCATACTAATCAATGGTCCAAGGTAGCATCTGACAAAGAATGGTATGAAGTGCCAAGATAATATAAAAGGATATCTGTCAACAAGGAACTCAGATCTTTTCTAAATATATTTTAACATTATTGTTAACTGTCAGTTAGAAATGCATGTGGGAATGAACTCCTTGTAATCTATTCTAAAGACTCTTTGTACTGTTGGTTGACAGTACTGTGGTGGTATATTTCCCCTTGAACAATAAAATTAAAGTTTCTTTAACTGGAACAGGGCCACTCATTCATAGGGCCCCCATAAATTGGAAGGGACTTGGCAGCATATAACAACAACTGAAACAAGAGCTCCGGCCACCACTCTATTTGCACACTCATGTAATTGTTCTGGAATAATTTCTTAGACTACAACTCCCAGCAGTCCAAGGTATCATGGCCACTGACCATGGCCACTGGGGCATCCCAGGAGGTATACTCCGAATAATAACAACAACTTAAAGTGGGGAAAATGAAAAATATATTGAAAACAACAGAAACAAAGGCTGAATATAGGAAACAATAATTTGAAGATAAATTAAACAGCTGGAAAAATAAACCACTGCATGGCCAAGATCTGAGAAATACCGATGTAAAACATGATAGCAATTTAACTTGGGCATGGCTAAAATTGAGGACTATCAAGAAAGAAACCAAAGGCTTTGCTGCACAAGAACAAGCACTACAAATGAATGTCATGAAAGCTAAAATTCAAGCAATTGGTGTAAATAGCAAATGTCAGCTGCCAAGAAAAAAGATGAAAATGAGTCACATCTCATCCGTGAATGTTCATAGACATACTACAAAGCTACACAAGATAGAGTTGCAAAATTAATACAGTGGTACCTCAACTTTTGAACATCCTGACTTACAACCATTTCGAGTTACGACCAGCTCTGGCTGCAAAATTTTGCTTCCACTCATGGCTGGAGCTTCCAATTACGAATAGAAAAAGGCAGGGAAAAAAAGGTGGGGAATTCAAATTGCTAACCGTTGGTAGGCGAAGAGGCTGCTTCTTTGTAGCTCTTTCGCCCCAACGGTTAGATGAGTGCAATCAGAGGAGGCTTCGGACTGCCTGGTAAGGTAAGGTGCTGCTTTCTGCTTTTTAAAAACTGTTCTGGGTGGGCTTTGCAGCATAGTTTTGGCCTGGGGGGGGTTATATTTCTGTGCTGTGATAGGTCTTGGGGGGTTTGTTTGTTTTTTGGTATCTTTTTCCCCCATTTCTGATGGGTCTTGGGGGTTTGTTTGTTGGTTGGTATTTTTTCTCCATTTCTGATGGGTTTTGGGGGGTTTGTTTGTTTTTTGGTATTTCCCCCCTCATTTCCAATGCGTCTTGGGGGGATTGCTTGCTTTCTGCTTTGCTTTTCCCCCATTTCTGACGTGTCTTTCAGATTAGCTTGTTTCGTTTCATGATTGGTCTTCAAGACTTAAGTTCAGGATTCATTTGCAGATTGATTTCACAAACACAGACTACCTGAATTAATAAACTTTGAGCTCTAGGTATAGGCGTCCCATGTTCGTTTCTGGTTTAAGCCATTTGTAACTCATCACGTTATGGCAGTGCAGTGGTGCCCCACTTGACGATGAATCTGCTTTATGATGAGTTTTTTGCGATCGCTATTGTGATCACAAAACGATGATTCAAAGGGTTTTTTCACTTGACGACGATCGGTTCCCTGCTTCGGGAACTGTTTTTCGCTTAACGACGATCAAAAACAGCTGATCGTCAGGTTTTCAAAATGGCCACCTGCTGTGTTCAGGATGGATTCTTCGCAAGACAGGCACTGGAAAATGGCCGCCCTATGGGGGATCTTCGCTGGACGGTGAGGTATTTCCCCCATTGGAATGCATTGACCGGTTTTCAATGCATTTCCATGGGTTTTTTTCCCACTTGACAACGATTTTGCTGGAACAGATTATCGTCGTCAAGCGGGGCACCACTGTACATTCCAAAAACAATTTATTAGGGATGTACACAAGCTTTAGAGGGAAATGTGTCCAGGGATATTTGCATGTAATCAGAACAGTTAAAGGATAGTTCAAGAAATCCCCAGTCACACAACTGGTTGGTTAGGTGAATCCTACAAATCATGTACATTTGATCTTCCATTTGGGGATTTCAAAAACATCTGAGCAAAACTACTTGGTACTAGAGGTGTGTAAATACTATCCATTCCTATTTGCATCAAAATATTTCCCGTATCAGAAACACCTCGCTCCAGATTGATTTAGAGGTGATTTGTCCCCAAGTTTCTGTAGATTTCTGAATGCATTTTATGTTTCTGAATCAGAAAGGGGAAAGTGAAAATATAGAAAATAAAAGTTTATGATCTAAAATGGGGGCAATACAACATCAACTCTGGGAATGCAATGGACCTTCTGTTTGTAGGCAAAGCTTCTTCCTTCCTTCCTTCCTTCCTTCCTTCCTTCCTTCCTTCCTTCCTTCCTTCCTTCCTTCCTTCCTTCCTTCCTTCCTTCCTTCCTTCCTTCCTTCCTTCCTTCCTTCCTTCCTTCCTTCCTTCCTTCCTTCCTTCCTCCTCGAGAGAAGTTCTCAGGAAAAATATGTGTCATGTGTGCAAATTTCCATAGTGTCCCCACTCAGTAGCCTGGCTTGCTCAAGTGTGGCCACTCATTCATTTGTCCAATGAGAATACTATACATTAGGTACTCACCTGTTCTGGAATATAGTCACACACCCACAGTAAAGGGGGCGGGGAATGGCAAATAAATACCAATACATTAAAAGAAAGCAGAGGTGAGGGTAGAGATGGCCAGTCTCAAGTGCTGCTTTGACCTGTTGAAACAAAGCCGCACAAAAGACTCAGTCATCCATCCCACGTTCACAGATATAGTCCTAAATGTAATGAAAACTCAGCACAGCTACCTAAAAGAAAAGCAAGAAAATTCTAGAACATAACCAGGTCAATAAACAATGTACCACCCTCACCTTGCCACATGTGGACACTAAACAGTTGCTTGCTCCATAGGATGGGGAATAGCTAGAGTTCAGGGAAGTTGATCTGAGCCTTTCCCAGAGCTTCAGCTTTGGAATTTCCCGGAGGGGTTTTAGCTTTTATTGGAGCTTCAGCAGTCAACCTCTTTTTAACTTTGATACTTCACTCTTTTGCCACAGCAAATCAGCTATTTTTTTTAATCTTCATTTTTTCTTTCAGATTTTAAGTTCCCAAAACGCCAAAGCAAACTTATGTGTAAAGGTACTCTAACCACCTCAAGCATGACTAGATGTGTCCGTATCTGCTCCATTAATGTAAATATATCTCTGACTTGCCTCATTTGAACACTTTTCTCTGCAACCACTACACACCACTAGTAATGTGCATTTATCTGTTACTATTTAAGAGGATAGGAATAACTATTGGAAAAATAAAGAAGACAAGAAAAGAAAAGAAAAGAAAAGAAAAGAAAAGAAAAGAAAAGGGAAAGCCAACAAAGAGAGTTACTGGAAGTTATTTCCCCCCCCCACTCTTTATTTTGTAATTACTTGTGGCATTTATTAAAATGCATTTCAAACCCAATCCAGCTTTCTTACCAATATATGCAAGGGCATTCATCAGAGAACAGATGGCCTCCTAAATGTGAAACTAAACAGTTCCACAATGATGACAATCCATTTATCTTAATGTGTACATCCTCCAGCAGATATCTAAAACATCAACAACAGATTTATACCTTGCAAACTGTTTTACATGAATGTTTTTCATGTCTTTCCCAAAGATGTGTGTTTAGTCGTTTAGTCGTGTCCGACTCTTCGTGACCCCATGGACCAGAGCACGCCAGGCCCTCCTGTCTTCTACTGCCTCCCGGAGTTGTGTCAGGTTCATGTTGGTTGCTTCGCAGACACTGTCCAGCCATCTCATCCTCGGTCGTCCCCTTCTCCTCTTGCCATCACACTTTCCCAACATCAGGGTCTTTTCCAGGGAGTCTTTTCTTCTCATTAGATGGCCAAAGTACTGGAGCCTCAGCTTCAGGATCTGTCCTTCCAGTGAGCACTCAGGGTTGATTTCCTTTAGAACTGATAGGTTTGTTCTCCTTGCAGTCCAGGGGATTCTCAAGAGCCTCCTCCAGCACCACAATTCAAAGGCATCAATTCTTCGGCGGTCTGCTTTCTTTATGGTCCAGCTCTCACTTCCATACATCACGACAGGAAAAACCATAGCTTTGACTATTCGGACTTTTGTTGGCAAGGTGATGTCTCTGCTTTTCAAGATGCTGTCCAGATTTGTCATCGCTTTCCTCCCAAGAAGAAGGCGCCTTTTAATTTCAGGGCTGCTGTCTCCATCTGCAGTGATCATGGAGCCCAGGAAGATAAAATTTGACACTGCCTCCATATCTTCCCCTTCTATTTCCCAGGAGGTGATGGGACCAGTGGCCATGATCTTAGTTTTTTTGATGTTGAGTTTCAGACCGTTTTTTGCACTCTCTTCTTTCACTCTCATTACAAGGTTCTTTAATTCCTCCTCACTTTCTGCCATCAGAGTGGTATCATCTGCATATCGGAGGTTGTTGATATTTCTTCCGGCAATCTTAATTCCGGCTTGGGTTTCTTCCAGTCCAGCCTTCCGCATGATGTACTCTGCATATAAGTTAAATAAGCTGGGGGACAATATACAGCCTTGCCGTACTCCTTTCCCAATTTTGAACCACTCAGTTGTTCCATGACCAGTTCTGACTGTTGCTTCCTGTCCCACATATAGGTTTCTCAGGAGACAGATAAAGTGGTCAGGCACTCCCATTTCTTTAAGAACTTGCCATAGTTTGCTGTGGTCCACACAGTCAAAGGCTTTTGCATAGTCAATGAAGCAGAAGTAGATATTTTTCTGGAACTCTCTGGCTTTCTCCATAATCCAGCGCAAGTTAGCAATTTGGTCTCGAGTTCCTCTGCCTCTTCGGAATCCAGCTTGTACTTCTGGGAGTTCTCGGTCCACATACTGCTGAAGCCTACCTTGTAGGATTTTGAGCATAACCTTGCTAGCGTGCGAAATGAGTGCAATTGTACGGTAGTTGGAGCATTCTTTGGCACTGCCTTTCTTTGGGATTGGGATGTAGACTGATCTTTTCCAATCCTCTGGCCACTGTTGAGTTTTCCAAACTTGCTGGCATATTGAATGTAGCACCTTAACAGCATCATCTTTCAAGATTTTAAATAGTTCAACTGGAATGCCATCACCTCCACTGGCCTTGTTGTTAGCCAGGCTTTCTAAGGCCCACTTGACTTCGCTCTCCAGGATGTCTGGCTCAAGGTCAGCAACTACATTGTCTGGGTTGTCCGGGATTCCCAAAGATAAGGAGGATAATTTATCATGCCTTGGGAGTAGGTCAGATCTTCCAGTCATGACAAGCAAATTGCACAAGAGCCTCCACAAAGACCACCTCCCCACGGCAGCCTTCAGTGAAACCAGTTTGACAGAGCAACACACAGTTGAAAACACAGGAATTGCTCCTGAGGAGAGGAAGGAAAAAGCAAAATTAATCAGTGCAGTGTTTTCCTTGAAAGTTATGACTTCATGTTTCCCAATGAGGGGGGTGGGAAATCTGCCAGTTTCACTTTCCAAAACATTTGATTTTACAATTTCGGGAAACTTTTCTGAAAACCAAACTGCAAAGAAATTTTTGCTCATTCCTAGTAGTAGTTGATTAGATTTCAAACTGCACAAGTTTGAAATCCAACCAAAATTAATGTCTTTTCCCAATCCACTATTCTAAGGATAGCCGTAGCCTTCTTATGAAAGCAACAGGTTGTCTGTTGGAGGTTCATGTGGAAACAGATTCTGTCAGGTTGACATTCTTATTGAAAAGAATAATTTCATTCCTTATGAGATTCATGAGAAAAGGCATGCATTGCCCCTGAAATTCACACATTTATGCATTATATAGTTCTCTGATTATTTGGATAAATATAACCCACTCAAAACAATACTTACATGTTAAACATGCAAAGAGTTAAAATCATGTGCCTTAGAAAAATATGCACAACTATGCTTCAGTCAGTGGGGAAACAGTACAAAAAAGCCTGAACCTCAAATTTGTCTCTTTATTTGGGGGAGGGGAGATTGAAAAATGTTGGATGAGTGGTATTTGTTTTCCTCCTTCAGACACTGGAGAATTGGTTGTGCTACTGCACAGAATACATACATCACTAATACTATTACAGAACAGAAAAATAATGCACATTAGCAAACTTTAAACCTATAGCACTAAAGTTCTGTAACTCTGTTTGCAGTGCATCAGAGTTAAACTCCTTCTCAACTTGTATTGTGAAAAAAACAGAGAAATGGCCATTGCTAAGACCAGCTTTGAAGGTGGCTGATACAAATATCTCTGGGCTAATTTATCTACAATTTGTCAGGGTTAATTAACTGTAAAGTTTCTCTGAATTTCATACACTGTTGCAGGAAGTGAAAAAAAATAAAGGCCCTTTGAGTTTCATCATGCAGATGAATTGAGGAAGCGAACATTCAGGTTTCTGAACTTCAGTTTGGATCCTGATCCAGGTGGGATCAGGGGGTTGTTTCCTGTTTTTCCTTTCCACATTCATCTCATATTGACCTTCAGGCAAACGTGTGTGGATTACTTTAGAACTGCTGTCACAAAAGACATAGCCCAGTATCCTCTTGGTGGCAGACAAGAGTGTAATATTTACCCCCACTATCTCACACATGGTTCCCTATTTGCGATAAGTCAAGTGGATACTGCTTTGTTTAAGGCAGGCTTCTCCAACCTGCGGCCCGAGGGCCGCATGCGGCCCAGGTCAGTTCGTAATGCAGCCCAGTGCAATTTTTTATTTTTAAAGAAATTCCAAAGTTTCAAGTTACACTGCCAGTGCTTGTGGCCGGAATGTGGCCAGGGCATGTCACAACAGTAGAGGGGGAGAGAGGGAAGGAAGGAAGGAGTGGGAGGGGAGGGGACAGGAGGGATGCATGACTGCATTGCACCTTCCCTGTCAATAGGCAGACCCCCTCCCGGCCCCATAAAGCTGCCAGAGTCGAAGCTGGCAGCCTCTGCTGTCTAAGTTCGCAGCTGCCGGTAAGCGCACTTGGAGCGGGGCTGCGGGGGAAGGCTAGGGTTGTCCCCCCCCATGTGCCCCAAACCAAATGTATGTGTGGCCCAAACCAAATTTTCATCTTCTAATGTGGCCCAGGGAAGATGAAAGGTTGGATACCCCTGGTTTAAGGCAACAGAGCTGCCACTTGGGAAGGAGGCAACGAATAGCTCCTTTCACGGGTACCAAAAGAGCCCAGCCACTTGCACAACTGAACAAAGAGGATTCTCACTACATTTATTTCAAATTGTCTAGTAAGGTCTCCTCAGTGTCTCATGTCATGCCAGTGAAAATGTATAGTGTAAAGGTTTGTAGAGAAATATCCCTCCCCATCTTTGTTGGGGGAAAACCCTTATTCCTTCATTAAAGTGGGGCAATATAGGGACCATTGTTTTATGGGCTGGGATTGAATTAACTTCATATGAAGGAGCACAATTTAATTCATCCCCATCACTAGTTGTCACTGTTTCCAACAGCTGTTTCCTCTAGGCTGTCATGGACGTTTTGTAAACAATGGCAATATTTTTTATTTAAAAAAGCCCTCAGCTACCTTGACTCTCAAAGGTAAGTCATACCTGAAAACCAAGAGAAGTGCCCCCAGAGTGTAAATTCAGTGTATGTATTTGCAAGCATGAATGAAGCAAATGAGTAGGCAATTTTAAGGAATTAAGATGGGCTGCAGTTCTCTCCTGAGTATACAGTTGCAGACATACATTGCCCATACATTGCTTAGCATAGTACTTCACTTTAGAGCACCCCCAATGAATCAGGGGGGATTTGATGCCATTGAGTCAAATGGCTCTACTCTAGTTGTGACTTACTATGGAACATATTGAGTAGTTGACTTACTGAATCCCTACTGATTCAATGTGCATACTTCAGTGTGGCGTACTATGCTGAGCAACAGGACCTCAGCCATTGTGTAGGAAAAATGGGGTGAGGAAAGAAATAGGCAAAAAGCCCAGTCACAACTGACTGATTGCCTAAACATTGAAATTGACATCGATCTTGACAATGGGAACATGTCTGGTTTCCTCACCACAGACGTGTCCATTGCCATTACTAGAACTCTCCAAAGAATGCACAATTGTGCAGCTCCATCCTGCAGACCTGTTCTCATCTTCTTCACACCAGTGAGGATTTACAAGCCTTGCCAATACTGTTTTCACACCAAGGAGAATGATAATGTGTATGAAAATGTATGTTTTTTAAGCAAAACAGCCCAACTTTAACCCTACTGATCTCACACGTGGCCTCCTGATTGTGACAGCCTAAGTGGATACTGCCCGGTTTAGGGCAACAGAGCTGCCACTTGGGAATGAGGTCGTGAACAGCCCCTCCCACTGGTGTCAAAAGAGCCCAGCCAATTGCACAACCGAAACTAAGACAACTACTGCTTCATATCATGAACTTTCAGGAATCTGGATTCTGGAATATGACAAGAGTTGATTGCATCTTATGCTGTTTCTATGTGTATGCATGCTTTGCCTCAGGAGGAGAAACAATGTTAGTCTTGCACAGATACATTTTATGTGCATCAGGAGGATCTTAAAGGGGGAAATGTTCCTTGTCTCATTCTCATGTAGAGACAAAGAATCTCAGACGGCTTCCAAATTTGTCACTGGAGTGTTTTGCCAAGTCAAAATAGTCCAGATATCTCTAGTGATGACGCTGTGGGACTGGATCACTGGTACCACAAAATTTAGCTGCAACAAGAAAAGGTATCCCACAGCAGTGTTTCGAAGCAGGAACTATAGACATTATAACAGCCAAACATGAGATCGAATCAGCCGTTTTCTGACCACAAGTGATAGTGTTTTCAAGTCAGGTACACAAGGTAGTTTCTGATTTTGCCTTGAAGAAGCTGTAACTGAAGCCAAGCATTTCTGAGGATTCTTTTAAAAAGTCACCTATTTTGTTAGGGAGTAAATAAAGGGACATGGTGGTGCTGCAAGGTCAGAGGACCAGCAGTCTTAAGATCGAATCCACGTGACGGATGAGCTCCCATTGCTTGTTCCAGCTCCTGCCAACCTAGCTGTTCAAAATCATGAAGAAATGTGAGTAGATAAATAGGTAGCACCACACTGGGAAGGTAACGGCGTTCTGTGTCTAGTCGCGCAGGCCACATGAACATGGAAACTGTCTTCGGACAAACGCTGGCTTTATGGCTTGGATATGGGGATAAGCACCACGGCCTAGAATCGGACAAAACGACTAAATGTCAAGGGGAACCTTTTGTTGTTGTTTAGTCATTAAGTCATGTCCGACTCTTCGTGACCCCATGGACCAGAGCACGCCTGTCTTCCACTGCCTCCCGGAGTTGGGTTAAATTCATGTTGGTCACTTCAATGACACTGTCCAACCATCTTGTCCTCTGTTGTCCTCTTCTCTTCTTGCCTTCACACTTTCCCATCTTCAGGGTCTTTTCTAGGGAGTCTTCTCTTCTCATCAGATGGCCAAAGTATTGGAGCCTCAGCTTCAGGATCTGTCTCTAAATGTCTTATCTTTGCAATCCAGGGGACTTTCAAGAGTCTCCTCCAGCACCACAGTTCAAAAGCATCAATTCTTTGGCGGTCAGCCTTCTTTATGGTCCAGTTCTCACTTCCATACGTCACTACAGGAAAAACCATAGCTTTGACTATGAGGACCTTTGTCGGCAAGGTGATGTATCTGCTTTTTAAGATGCTGTCTAGGTTTGTCATTGCTTGTCATTGCTTTATTTAGGTAAAGGTACCTAAATAAATAGATGCTCTCCATTTTGTAATCAGCAACAGAGTTCTCTGAAGGTCACCTTCCGAGCAACTCTAATACGTTATGCATCAGAGAAAAGGGGAAAAAACCATGGCATCATAATATTTAGAAATTTAGAATTGTGTGGAAATGTGGCTTCAGAAGCATTCATAAACACAGAGGAAATGTTGTACATTTTTTAAATAAAGCAAGGGCTGGAGAGCCTATAAGTGCACAAGAAAGCAACCAGAGGTGTATACATCTACAAAATCCATTCTTGTGGACTTCCTTCCTTAAATATCTCCACATTGTGTCCTGCCTGTGTTGACTTCCTTGCCCCTCACAGCAACAGCTGTCCTTTGTATCCCCCTTCTCCCACTGTATATATTTTGTGCAACTTTTGTACGCTTCACTTCAATGCATTCCATTTTACTTAATACATTTTAATAGCACTTGGACATTTTTCTATGCATCAATTCCAAACTTCTTCTTTTCTTTAATATGGATTTGCAGTCATCCATCAACGTACAGAATCTAGAATGCAACTGTGTTCAAACACACAGTCAGTCTGGGAAAAGAAGATTAGACAATCTCTCCATTTGTTTTGTGCATTTCTTGCTGTCCCTTGATTTGCATTTAGCTGCAAAACATGTCTCTCTCTCTCTCTCTCTCTCTCTCTCTCTCTCTCTCTGTGTGTGTGTGTGTGTGTGTGTGTGTGTGTGTTTCATTTGGAGATGTGTACCCCCTCTTTCCCCAATATTCACACTTCTAAAACACATGTTTATCCACAGAAGCATTCTTTGTAAGCATTCTTCTAATTCTTCTCACTGTCTAAAGTACCTTTGGGTGCTTCCTCGCCCCAAAGATGCACAGTTTGAGTTGTGCACATTTAAATGCATTTTTCGTACACTACTCCTAGTGGGGACCTCAGAGTTATTGCAGAATTTTGAATTTTTTCTTAAATTCCTCTAGCTGCAGAGGAAAAGTGCATGGATTCATGGAGCAGAATAGCTTCACATTCGCCAGGGTAGTTCACCCTTTTCTCATTAAGTGGCATTTACAGTCTCAATAACTCACTCTAAGACAATAGTAGAAGAAAGAATAAAAGGTTTTGTCATTTGTAAGTAAACTGACAAACGTGAGTGCAAACTGATGAACATGAGTGCTTTCAGCAACAGGCTTCAATAGACTAAAGAGAGGGAAAGAGCACTGAGCAGAGAGGTTGGGCTGTCTTTCAATTCCAAGGCAGGAGGGAACAATTGGTTACTACTGGATAGATTGACAGTCATTCTAGCCCAAAAAGTTCCCTTCCAGCCACACCTCCTCTGGGCAACATTCGTGTTTGTAAAAAAAAATCTCCTAAAAGATTGAGATTAGATATCACATATCTCAGCTCAGACTGCAGGATGAGAGCTCAGGTGAAACCCCTCTAGAACGGATATATATTGGGATAGCAGAATATTATCTGTTTCAAAGGAAACAGGAAGTGCAAGAGGCTTTGCCTGAATCAGGAAAAATAAGCAAATGAATGAACAAGCATGAAAGAGAGTAAGATGACAACAATGCAGATGGAATAATGCAGTCCTCAGTCTGTTTTGGAGACAAAGCTGGGTCCTCTAAAACAATAATGCAAAGTCGTAAGAGTGAAATTGGAGCAAAGTTCCTTTAACATCCTTCCCAGAACTCCAGATAGACAGGTTTGCATTCAAATATCAGTTACCAGTTTCTCTATCCAAAGTGTGTCAAGCTGTTGCCATGTCTGCTTCTTAACCCTCCTCCAAGTACATTTAAATCCCATGTGTTGAGGCTTTCAATCAAAGTCACACAATTCTACAGCTACAGGTTAACCGTCACTCACACATCTAAGTCTTGGCATTGCTGTCTGTGGTTTACACAAGGGGCAGTAATTTTTTAACCTATAACACTCACAAAGAACTTCTGGTTTTTGAGACAACCGCTGAACAAGAATGATTTTAAAAATCTTTGTTTCTGATTCACACCATATTGAACTTGGTTAAGTTCTCTGTAATGGTTTTAAAATGCAGCCCTTCAGCAAAGATTGACAGCTTTAGCTAAATAAATGTATCAGTGGCTTAACTATACTGCATTTTGATTAGAACAGTAATAGTTGGGTTCTCCTTCAGACCCAACCTCTATTACATAATTATGTAATGTAAAATATTTAGCAGCAATTTTCTAACAGAGAGAAGACAGGATGATGTAAGTAAATGTTGGCTTGATGAAAATCCATTTCCCTTAATTAAAAAAAAAATGTTTTTGCTCCTCATGGCTATACATACATATATATAGGTAAAGGTAAAGGTTCCCCTTGACATTTAGTCCAGTCGTGTCCGACTCTAAGGCGCGGTGCTCATCCCTGTTTCCAAGTCGTAGAGCCAGCATTTGTCCATAAACAATTTCTGTGGTCATGTGGCCAGCACAACTAGACACGGAACGCTGTTACCTATTTATCTACTTGCATTGGCATTCTTCCAAACTGCTAGGTTAGCAGGAGCTGGGACAAGCAGTGGGAGCTCACTCTGTCACATAGATTTGATCTTACAACTGCTGGTCTTCTGATCTTCCAGCACAGTGGCTTCTGCAGTTTAACCCACAGCGCCACCACATCCCTTCTATCTATCTATCTATCTATCTATCTATCTATCTATCTATCTATCTATCTATCTATCTATCTATCTATCTATCTATCTATCTATCTATCTATCTATCTATCTATCTATCTATCTATCTATCTATCTATCTATCTATCTATCTATCTATCTATCTATCTATCTGTCTGTCTGTCTGTCTGTCTGTCTGTCTGTCTGTCTGTCTGTCTGTCTGTCTGTCTGTCTGTCTGTCTGTCTGTCTGTCTGTCTATCTATCTATCTATCTATCTATCTATCTATCTATCCAAACTTTATACACACACACAAACATATAAACTTCAAAACTGCACAATGTTTCATAAACCAGAGTGCAAAACTGAAAGCAAATAAAAATAAATGAATTATTTACATAATACTGTCAAAATGTGTATACTATGCATACATTTCTAACAGTCTTGTGTCATTCAGAAGGCTCATACATCTGCAGCCCCGTGTCATTTCACCTGGGGTTATTTTTGGGGAAACCAAGCCTTTGATGATGCTTTCAACAGATGGATGGGTGCAAGATATCCTCCTGGTATACTGGTCCTGAATTGTATAAGGCTTTAAAGACCCTAACCCACACTTTGAACTGATTCAGGAAACAGAACACAGGCCAATATAGTTGTTTCCACAACAGAATCACATGTTCCTAGTATGCTTCTCCCATCTAACCACTTTATTTTGAACATGTAAATAAAGTTTCCTGTCACTGGCAGCCCTACATGGAACACATTGCAGCAGCCTAGAGAAATGCAACTAAGGAATGTGTCACCATGGCCTTCTTGAGGAAACGAAGAAGGCCCCACCGTGTAATCCGAGCAAAGACAAAGAACCATCATTGTCACCCCAGTATCTCTGATTTGGTCTCTGTAGAGAGGTAAATGCAGGCCAGGAAAAGGTACAGAACATATTGCGTATAGAAAGGATGAAGTACAATTCAAAGACCCACACCTCCTCACAAGATTCCTCTTTCTCTTACAGGATACTTTTTGGATTTCAGTGGTTGCCATGCATGAAGGTATGGAGGACTTCGTATCCTACTGACTCAGCTCAGCCATGTGGCCAACTGGGGAGTTGACCCTGACATTCACCAGCCATTGGGTTGTAGTTGAAAACATTCAACAGGTTGGCAGGTATGCCAAACGTTTAATGGGAGACATAAATCCACCAAATATTTTGACAGTCTGTTAAGATAAAAGGAGACTTCAAACTTGCCTTTAAAAAAAAGAGACATGGCAGAGATGCAGGATCACACCACTTTTGCAATTGTTGCCACTGCACAAGTGGAAGTTGTGTTTTCTCCAAGGAAAACCAGCTTGTGTAACAGCAGCACGCAAGCAGTACAATTCAATATCACTATGTTGGTGGGACTTTCTATTCAGTGAATCCTCAATAGGATTCTGGATGGGCATCCCATTTATTCACCTTGTCAAAAAAGTAGAAAAGTGAGAATGGCAATGATAATGTAGGCATAATAAAGGTGACATAAAAGTGGGGGAGGGGCTGGTAGGTATGGGTAGGTGAAGGATGAAACATTGACTATGAGCTACAACAACACACCAGAGTGGATTTGAAAAGGAATAGATGCTGTACCTCAATCTGATAGGGCACCTCCTATTTGTCCTTTGTCAACCCCTCATAGTTTTATGCAATTGCTTTTCCTTAAAATTCAACAATATTTTTCTTGTCTCCTTACTCTGGGAGGAGTAGCACATATATATATAGCAATGTGCAATGGAAAAACTTTCATATCGATTTTCTTTTGGCTCCTTTTGAGAGGGGTTCCTCATTTTGTTTCATGTCTTATGAGTGTCAGCCCTTTCAGTCTACCTAGCTTTTTTTTTTTTGGATTGTTTTGGATACTGTTTCTCATTCAGGGCTCTGGTGGTGGGAGACCGAGAGGAAGGTGAAAAAGCCAGGATGGCAGAGATGACAGGGGACAAAGAGGCAAGTAGTGGTGGCCATGACAGGAAGAAGGGGAGATAAAAGAGCTGGCTGACTGAGATGATAGGAGAAGAGGTGAAAGGCTGCAGCAGCCAAGAAGGGTGGGGTGAAAGAGCAGGGATGAGAGACCTCAACTGAGGGGGCAAGGAGGTAAGCAGCACTGAGGGAAGCAGTGCTGAGGGGAAGAGGGAGAAGAGAAAGAGCAGAGCTGGGAGAACTGTCCTCAGGGCAAGGAATCATACAGCAGGTGGTTTGGGTGAACAAATGTTTAACAAAAGGGGGGAATCCAGTAGAATCCAAAGATTTCATGCCACACTTCTTTCATTTAAATGGATCTTTGTGCTCAAGAGGTTGTCTTACAGAAATTCATGGAAGAAATCAAAAACTAAAGAAGGAACCTCATGTGGGTCCCCCAAATGAGTTTACCCCAAAATCCCATCCCTACAAAGATATATTCTTATGCATTACCAGAAAGAGAGAACTGGTGGCAGTTTTACAACAGCAATGGGGAATACTATTTGGTCCTTCAATAATTTTTAACTAAAAGCCCCATAATCCCCTTCCCTATTCATAGTTCCTTAGCTACGCTGACTGTAGCTTCTGGAATTTCAAGTTCAAAGCATCTAAAGTGCTCAAGTTCTCTATTTCTGCTCTAAAAAAATTTAGAGCAGCAGAGAACCTGGGAAGTGTTCTTCTGCCATCATCAGAGGAAGGTTGTCTCAATGCAACCCTAGTCCTTATAGAGCAGCACGTTTTACTCTTTTTCAGAAAAACAGATCACAGTCTTGTCCAATATCTTTAAAGCCACATCTAGGTTGCACAGACATTCCTATCCAAAAAGTTGGAATAAGACTAAACAAAGAGAAATCTTGAAAAAAGCAGCAATTGTCCCATAGTTCAGCCATCCTAAGTGATTTGAAGCTTCCTTTCAAAAATAAAAGCCACACACTTTTTAAAAAAGAAAGAAAATTAGCAAGCCTAATTGTCTTCTAAGTGGACTTCCTCATATAAATTAATGATTACATGGCACTTAAGAAATAACACAGCTATATAAACCTTAACACTTAGCAAACTAGAATTCTGTATGGACTTTGATAGCTATTTTACTTAGCTCTTCCAAACCTGGATTTAGGAATGAAGCACATAAGACACACTGTGTGGGCAAGCAAGACCTACCTCAGGGGTACTTGGCATTGCATCAACACCACAAGGATCACACGCCCAATCAAAGAAACCCTGTTTTTCATTATTTTGTTTCTCCTGTAGGTTTGTTAAAATCAGTATCTTTGGAATCTTCAGACTCTCCATACTTCAGAAGAGATAAAATCAAACAGCAGCATTTTAATGCAGAAATTATGTCTGAGCAGTTAAAGAAGTTTTGAAAGTTGAAGCCTTAAACCTGACAGTACCATTAAGTCAAAGTTCACTTACCAATGTGGATTAGATTATTCATTTTCTGTTCTAAACTAGCTGCAGGGCTAATATCAGTTTTTAAATTATTTACTTGTATATTCCATGTTGAAAAATGTGGTGGGTTTTTTTTTGGCCATACCATCAGTCATCACAATTCTTACTATTAAATTCTAATGTAGTTTAAATATAAGTTTATAATCTCTCTCTCTCTCTCTCTCTCTCTCTCTCTCTCTCTCTCTCTGTGTGTGTGTGTGTGTGTGTGTGTGTGTGAGAGAGAGAGAGAGAGAGAGAGAGAGAGTGAGTGAGTGAGTGAGTGAGTGAGTGAGTGAGTGAGTGAGTGAATGCGTGTAAGAGATAGAGAGAGAGTATGTTAAGATTTGGTAATATTTTTATTTCATGCTATTAAGAACGGTGTACAACTAATTACTGTAGGAATGCAAATGTGGTGAAACCCAATTAAATAAATATCAGCTATCTGGATAAAGCTATTAAGCAAATACTGTACATGTACTTCGCAGCCTTCTGTACACATTCCATACTTGTAGCAGAACCTGCTCAAACAAATAAGCGATAAAAACACAATACGAATCAAACAAAAATATCACCCAAGTACCAAGTTGGAAAGTATAAACTGTTAATAGTTTTTTTTTTCCAGTGGGTAAATAAAATTTGATTGGTGAACTTTGCTAAAGGACAAATATTTCTAATTAATAGTATGTTATTCCAAACCTATTAGAGGCTTATTGTATAAAGACATTGTACATATTGTCCTGTATTTAAAGATGAAGGCAAAATATGTTAAACAGATAAAATAATAAACAATTTTGTATGCAAAGAAAATTAGGAGGTGATTGTTTAAATATGATTACGGGGGAGGCGCGGGTAGATAAACTTACTATGTTGGAGCGTACAACCACAAAAACATATCCCACAAATATTTTAACTAGCCAGGTTCCATTGATCTACAGTAAAGCTTTGTCGATGGAAGCTTTTTTTTCCCCAATTGATTCTCCATCTTGTCTTCTCATTCTTTCGACAGCACACAGCAGGGGGCTATGTCGACAAATGGAAAGCAAGATCTTGCTGTAGGCAGGGGTACAGACCACAAAAGTTGATGATTAAAGCAAAAAGACCCCGATGCTAGAATTTGGTCTTAAAATAATTGATTTTGTCTATCAGTTATGGACACAGAAGGTCTGTTTAAATCTGTAATATCTATAGGGCTTCCACCCATAAATTCAACCCTTTAAAAAGCAGAGAAGGAATGTTCATTTCACAAATGCCATAACTTTATGATGTATTATGAGAAAAATAGAATAGTTAGGAATGACTGATGTTTGATTGTTGTGAATTCCTACATATTCCTACATCACACAATCTAATGTGCACCTCCTAGATCAGTGGTTCCTAACCTTTTTTCATTCATGACCCCCTTTTATAATAGCCAGGTAATATGCAAAACCCCCACCATGTTTGCATTTAAAAAATCATTTTAATGGAGTAAAACCATCCCTTGTCAGAAAGTAGGGGCTTCTTTCTCCCCCAAATGTGCTGTTTCTCATACATACACATGCACACTAACCTTAATATAGTGCTTCAAAAGATCAAGGAAGAAACTATTTAACAAGGGCTACAACACACATAAGGTGGCCCATGACTCCCCCAGAAAACATGCTGCGATCCCATTGGGGGTTGTGACCCACAGGTTGGGAAACACTGTACTAGATGAACTTAGATTTTCTTCTTCTTCAGACATAGTGACAATTATAAGCAGTTTAAGAGTATCAAAAGGCTCACTTAAATGCTTATTTTGAGATAAAATACACATATAAATCTGTTAACTTTAGATAAATTTGGACTTCTGACCAGAATGGAATGATGTCAAAAATGCATGTGAAAGTAACACTTATTCAGCTACCCTCAGAGTCCAGTTCTTGCATTGCCAGTATTTGACAGCTAACGTTTCTTTCATTCTGAAGACCATTTTTTGACAGAGGAGCAGAATCAAGAGAAATCAAAGAAAACTACACTATTTCAAGTAAGGTAAAGGTAAAGGTTCCCCTTGACAATTTTTTGTCCAGTCGTGTTCGACTCTAGGGGGTGGTGCTCATCCCCGTTTCCAAGCCATAGAGCCAGCGTTTGTCCGAAGACAATCTTCTGTGGTCACATGGCCAGTGCGACTTAGACATGGAACGCTGTTACCTTCCCACCGAGGTGGTCCCTATTTGCCTACTTGCATTTGCATGCTTTCGAACCGCTAGGTTGGCGGGACTATTTCAGGTAGAAAGTACCAAAACATGTACATATCTACGGTGCCATTTTTAAAAAAGGTTTTGTTTGGTTTTACCTCTTACATATGGCCGGAAATGCTTCCACCACTCTTCTGATTTTATCAGAAATGTCCAACTCCTATTTTATGAAGCAAAATCCATGACTCTGAGGACATTAGAAGTTTGTATCAAAGAGCTGGATTTCATTTAAATGATTTCATTGGTTGAGTAGAAGAATTCACCAAAATGACATAATGAAACATGCTGCGAGTTGTACATAATCCACTCAAAGAGTGGTCTTTTATTTGAAAATAGCTTCACAAGCATATACAAGAATGCGTTTTTGAAAAGCTGCTAAGGAAAGTACTAAAAGAAAGCAAGAAAGCAAGAAAGGAATGATTCAGTAAAATGTTCTTTGGTTGGAAGCCAAAATGAAATATTACAAAGCTTCTGGACCTTTATAAATTACTAGTGTCAAGCAGAGATGGAGAGGTACATTGAGAAACATATTTTAGCTACCACAGAATGTGTTCTCTTTTAGGGTAACTTATTGTATCCCTTTATAAAAGTGTAATGATCCCTTCTCAAGAGGGAGCATGGCAGGAGAGAAGCTAAATGACCTGACCATCATGGATCCAGTCACATGTATTTCTCTTAGGGCAAATTGTGAGTTAGGCAGTGTATCCCCATCTGCATCCTTTACTACAATACACACCAGCAAGAGGTACAGGGTTGCCAGCCCTCCTATTTCCAATCTGGATCTGTCCCTGGGACCAAAATCATCACAAAAGATGGTTGTGAGTCCCAGCCACTTACTGCAGCTGCAACCAATTCACCAGTTTGCTCCACATGTCATGAAACAATACATCTTGTCCCCAGTCTAACTGGTGCACTTCATCCAGTTGGACAAAGGAGGCCATTCTAAAGGACGACACCAATTAAAAAAGCAAAGATTGCCTCACGGTTGTGACTATCTCCCTTCTCACCACATCAATGCTTTCCAGGCTGTGACCCTCCTTTTGAGCCAGTCCGAGCAGATGGTTGTGTCAGGGAACAAAGTGACTAAGTCTTTCAAGTCCTTTTTAAAGTGGCTGAATAATCAGGATGTCCAAGCGTCCACATTGCTGGGCTCTCTGTCAACAAATGTGCACAGGTGACTTCTAGATAGACAATTCATAAAAAAAACACCTTGGAGTCCCAATTAGGCAGCACATCCTAGTTATTCAACAAATTTAGAATGCCTTAGTAATATACAGTAAAAATAAATAAATAAAAAGATCTGTGCAGCCCAAAAGGATTTGATAGATTTAGACTCCATGTTCCCTGTTCAGGACTGCCATGGAATGCAGCATAATAGCACCAGCCATAAATTTGATGCCCCCCCCCTGCTGTTAACTTTGGTAAAGACTGAGAGCACTGGATTCCCAGTGTGGTGTTGTGGACAGAGTGATAGACTAGGACTCTGGAGACCAGGATTCAAATCATTGTCCAGCTATGGAAACTGATTGGTGGAGTGGAACTGGTAAAACCACTCCTTAAATTTCTCATTTAACTTGAAAGGCCTAGTAGGGTCTCTGTAAGTCGGTTCCAGCTTGATAGCCACCCTGTATAGCAGCAGCATAATTTAGAGTTTGGAGGCCAGGACGGGCTGGACCTGAGGTACCACAGCTAGTGGAAACATGGAGGCATGCTGTATGGTTGGAGAGCGCACCTTCACTATAGGAACTTGATGGGCGGTCTGAACCGGAAAGTCAGGTTACAGGCCAGTTTGATGCACTATGGTAAGCCCCCTTGTAAAAGGGAAGGTCGAAGTTATAAACAAATTAATAAAGTTGTGGCCCTAGTTATCCCATTCACCTGTGTCTGTCTTGTTATTCTGGTCTGGGTGGGAAAAAGTTGTCTTTCATATAATTCCTATTCTTTCAGGAATTGACAAAAAGAGACCGTCTAAGCATAAAAAAAGTTTAATGTGTCTTTTGTGTTCCCTCTTTCATATAGCCTTTGGGTGCCCTTTCACCCTATGTCTGTCAAACTGCATGAGAAATTAGTCACCCAAAAATATTGCAAGGACAATAAGAAGCCAATCAGAATATAGGGGGAGTAGGAATTCTGAATTTCTAAAAGGCCTGGAATCCAGGGAGGAGTGCTCTTTGCTTCATTTGTTCCTCGTGGGATTACTGTGTCGAGCTCCTGGTGCCCTCCATCTTGGATTGCTGCTTACCTACCTGCTGTGCCTCTATCTTGGATAATATCCGTTTTTGCCTTTCATTCTTTGGATTATTTTTTGCAGCTGCCAAACCATGCCTGTGTGCCTCTTTGGTATTGTTCGTTGGACTTCCTCTCTATTTTCTTTAATTACCCTGATTTATTTTTGCTGCTGCATGGCCTTCCTGCTGCCACTTGTTAAGACTCAAAAAACAGAGTTGGGGAGAGAAATCACCACCCTACCCCGTATCCTAGTACTTTTGGTTTGGAGGGTGATGATTGCATTTTCCCCCTTTATTTGCTTGCTTGGTTTCCATGGTTTTGGGTAGAAGTGGCTGTGTGTGTTTTATTTCCCATTTTTTCTCTCCTGTGTACATAAAGGTATATTTTCCCTGTTTGACTTTTTAAAATAAATATTATTTCATTAATTTAGTGTGCATCTATTCTGTTAAAGGTGTGTATTTTGGTGGAGGTTTGGGAGACTCTTTCGTTTGGTCTTGTGAGGGTGGATGTGGGCCAAAGGGCAGGATTTTGTGACTGGGTCTTCTCCTCTGCCTATGTAACTGTTTGGTCTGAGAATAACTTGTTGGTGTGGCTGGCACCACGAATGGCAGACACTGGCAGACCTTACTGGCAGTTGGGCTGCCAGTGCCAAGCAATCAAAGCAATAGGCTTGCCATGATCATTGATGATGATGATTAGATGATATCACCTAATGCCTACAGTATATCACTCTGAGAATGATGATCTTTTTTCTTCTGTACTGTTGCCTAATGATGATGAATGTTATAATATAAACTAGTGTCTGCATAGTCTGATGATGTTTTTCCCTTTCTTGTGTACTGTTGCTTGCTTTTGGAAGTTGACTGATTCTCTCTTGTCTTGCCTCAGAGTAGTTTTTTAGAGTTATTTAAAGGGTTATTTTGGAGACCCAGAAAACACAAACGGGAAACCTGAAAGAGGCTTTCTCTTTTCATGTAAAATGAAAGGACTAGTGCATGCACGCATATGTACATGCATGCACATGCAGACATACACACAAAGAGGAAATGAAAGAGGCACTCCACTAAAGAAGAATTATGAAAGTATTTGCTGTGCACATTCCTAGATCCCTAAGCATATATTTCTTTTTCCTCAGTAGCTACGGCATCGTTGCCAGAAGGGTCCTTACTTCCTAATCTGACAAGTAAGACATTCTGACCAACATATCCCGCTGAATGCCTACATATCCTAGGCAAGTAGCTGGACCTTCTGTCTTGTGTTATGCCAAGTGGATACTCACCTCCCTGATGAGAGTGAAGAATGTGTGCAGCTGTCAGATCAAGGCAGACAAGAGATTGTTTTGGGTTCTGAGATGATGAAACCACCAATGAAAGAGAGGTACAAAACATTAAAGAGGCAATAGAATGGAAATCATAAGCAGTAAAGTAGCAAAGTAAATGCGAACCTTACCCTCCTTTTGCTTGTCAGGAGCCCCTGGAAAATGGCATGTAGGATTCAGGTGCTGAGGCTCATGGAATTTAGCATTAAAGGGTGAATGTCACGGATATTTCTTCTGCCATAGCAATGGCTGCCTGCTTGCAAAATACCAGTTTTGGAAAGTGACAGATCTAGCTCTGCAACATATCGGTTCACACGGATGGCATTTTGGGACACACTCATTCTGGACAGGAGCAGCCTCTACAGCGGTTGCGCTGAGCTACAGCACCGAGGACATTTAAAAGGATGGGATGTTGGTCTGCAAATAAATTCTGATTGTGTGTCTGTACACTGCCACAGGTATAGACTGGTTGCTGGCCATTTTATGTTTGTTTCGCAGGCTAGAGGCCTGGGGGTGGTCAGATCGTGGCCAGCTGGGGCTGTGTCATTGCCAGGAATGTGCAACTTGGTGGCATGACTCATTGTCATGAAGAAGGGGTCCTATGAGACCTCTGCTACTCCATCATTCTGCACTACAGCAGCCCCCCCCCATTCCATGTTTGAATTGGGCTATCAGTTGAGGAAGTGTTATGATTAATAAAGTGTGGCCCTGTCTCGTCTCATGAATTGTGTATCACCTCTTTATTCCGGGGTAGGAGGGCAATGGACTGTGACAGTCACAATCTCTCACCCTTGGACAGCTATAAAAGTTGTAGTGCAACATCTGAAGGACAACTTCTTCATCCTTGCTGAAAGACTTGGTGGTAAACCTTTTAGCAGAGGATAGTGGAGAAAATAGATGAGATGTTTTCCAAACTTAGGTTGTGCTTCGAAACAGGCCTGGTCTACATATGAAGCAGAAAGGAATTGGAGTTGTAGAAAATAAGGAAAACACAATGAAACAAAACATCCTTGTTTTCTCATACTCATGCTGCAAGTGAGAACTCTTGCAGGGATTGGGGAATCCTCAGTACTGTAGTTGGGTTCTCTCTGTCCTTTCAGTAGCAGAACTCAGGGACAAGTGATAAAATTTTCTTTTTGGTGTTGTCAATGGTGTTGGTGTTACTGCTCCAGCTCCTGTTGGAAGTGTTGTTTTCATTATCAGGTTTTGTTCTGTCAGGCACAGCTCAACAGATCTGATGAGCTGATGTTTTCGGATAATCAATCCTTGATTTTTATCAGGATTCATTATCACCTCACATCTGTGCCACAACTCTACTAAAACGATTAGCATGTATTTCCCCAACCTCAGCATAGATCAAGTTCCAGCACACGCACACACACCCAAAAGCTGCAAAACAAAATAGAGGGCAAGTAGCTGTCCAGCAGGCCAGCTTGTGGGGAGCTTTATGTTGTCTTTATAGCTTTGTAAGTCTTCTCGGCACCGCCTTGGGTATACCACAGTTTTGAAACAAAGAAGTAAGCATCTCCTTTTTTCCTCAGGTGATTTCAGCAGCAATCCAATCATCTGTATGAGATCACGTAATTTCTTTTGCTAAGGCTATGTCACTGGAGACCAAGACCAAGATAATCCACACTGTTGTATTTCCGATCACCATGTAGGGTGTGTGAAAATTAGATAGTTAAGAAAACTGACAGGGCTGGGGGGATGATTTGTTTGAAATGTGATACTGGATAGCTTTGTGGATAACTTGGACTGTCAGAAAGATGAACAAGTGGGTCATATATTGTATCAACCCTGAAATGAGATGGAATTTTGTATTTATCTCCTGGTGGAGATGAACAAGAATATCACCACCACAGATGAGCAGGTCCTTTGGACCCATTCACCAGAACTGGGCAGTCCACTTATTGCTTGTGGCGTGGTGCAAATGGCTGTCATCATTCATGTCACACAAATCATGAAAGTGGCCTGGCCAGTGCTTCCCTTCCTCCATGCATTGCTGACTACTCAACAGCTGAGAAGGGAGACTGGTCATCCTACCTCCTTGCCAGAGTGGTCAGCAGTGCAGGGAAGTGGGCAAGTGCCAGTCAGACTACTTCCACGATTGGTGTGTGTGAATGATGACAGCTGCGTATGCTGCACTGCGAGTAGTAAGTGGACTGGCCAGTGCAGGCCCAGCCACCTCTGGTGGTGATATTCATATTCATTTCCCCAGGGAGATGAATACAAATATCTAATGTCCAACCCTGAATTCTCCCTGGAAGCAAAAATGTTGAAAATGAGTCTGTCCTACTTTGGGCATATCACGAGAAATGACAATAATGCTTCAAATGGTGGAAAGCAATAGGAAAAGAGGAAGACCAAATACGAAATGGACTGACTCCCTAAAGAAAACCACAGGCTTAAGTTTAGAAGAGTTGAGTAGGACAGTTGAGGAAAGACATTTTGGAGATTGCTCGTTCATAGAGTCACCATAAATTAGAGGCAACTTGATGGCACATAACAACAATAACAATAAGAACTTAGGTTGCAACTTCGGGATCAACCAAAAAATTGCTCAGCATGTCACAAGACTGTGAACTGGAACCTCAGTCAAGTGCCATGGTCTGAAAACTTACTCTATTGAGGGTCTATTAAGAAATTAATGCCCTGAAAATATGAATATATTGCCCCATTGCTGTCTTTCTTTGGCTTCTGTGGAAGGTGTACACCTCCGCTGCATGTCTCTAGGTAAACCAACTACAAGGAAGTACGGCATCATCTCTTGTGACTGCACTGAAAAATAAAAGAAGACATGGTGTAAACAAGGACACGGGGTATAAATAGCTCACTTGCCAGCCTAGGGGAAGGTAGCTGAAAAAACTATTACACACAAGACCCAAGGTCCATGTGCAATTCCTGCTGGACTGCAGCTTGCTCTCAGGTTTGTTTGTTTGTTTGTTTTTAGTGTTCCACAGGAATTGTTTCCTACAGGGAAAAAAAACAACAACCCTCTGGGCTCTCCCTATTCACAGGAAGACCCATGTGAATTTCTGACAGATGTTCCTTGTTCTCCTTGAAGGCGGATGACTTCAGAAGTGTCTAGGGGTTCTAACATTACATTCAGGAAATTCCCTTTGGAGTACAAATGAGATGAACTCGTTTTGAGGACAAGCGAACAGAGAAGTTCATCCGTGGGCAGACGTGTAGGCATACACATATGTGTATGTTTGTGCCACAGGAATCATCAATGTTTGTCAAAACAGAGATCAATACGAATGATCTAGCCCCATTTTCTTATCCAAGGCTTTCTGCATCCCCTTCCAGAATGTCTCCCAAGTGCTGAGACATTTGCTGAATGAGGACCAGAAGAGGTTGGTTGTGGAGTTTTGTTTGAGACACCTTTCTAATTTCATCCATCCACTTCAGCCTATTTTGTGGATGCTATTAATCTCGACCATGTTTCAAATCTGGAATCTGATCAGTGGAAACAAGAAGCAATGTATACACTGGAAACAAGAAGCAATGTATACACAGAGTGCTGTCCTCTGAAGATGCCGGCCACAGAGACTGGTGAAAAGTTAGGAAGAACAACCTTCAGAACATGGCCGAAGAGCCCGAAAAACCCACAACAACCAACTGTGAAAGCCTTCGCAAATACATTATACACTGGATGTTCGGAGACCAAAAAAAAGGCTTTTAAAAGCCCACTGCAAATCATATAGATTTTAGGTTGGCTAAATTTTATTTCTTCTGAACTGAAAAGATTATCGCCACTTAGATATTGTGGCAAATGTTTTTTTTTTCTTCAAAGGAAGTTATTCGCTCTCTCAGATAGTAAACTGCTGTAGTAATAATAAACTGTAAAGTGGTTAAATACCATTCAGATTTTTTTAAAAAAATGAGATCAATAAAGTAAAGGCATTCATTTCAGATTTCTGTTTGTGCTTTCTACTATCACATCAAATAGATTTGAGACATTCTACTTAAAAAAACACACCCTATTATTTGCTTTACAAATGCATGGCCATTTAATACTACAGTAAGTAAAAATACACTAAAGACATGCAGCTCTTCTATGTCAGGTTCAAAAGCTAAATTTAAATGGAAACAATGATGGATGGATAATCCAAGATAATTATGCTGCAATTCTCTTGCTACACTACTGTAAAACTTAACAGGGCCAATATATAACAAATGAAAGACCCTGCTAGACTGTTTTGGGTTCTCTGGTATTTTCACAACCACACCAATACATAATACTTTTAACTTCAACCCATCTGGAGATATCTTAAAAATGTTATGTAGTTCAACTGTCCTTGTGTTTGAAATTTTGTGTCTATCTATCTAAAATTCTGAAGAAAATCACTCTTGAGTGTTCACTGGAAGGACAGATCCTGAAGCTGAGGCTCCAATACTTTAGCCATCTCATGAGAAGAGAAGACTCCCTGGAAAAGCCCCTGATGCTGGGCAAGTGTGAGGGCAAGAGGAGATGGGGACAATAGAGGACGAAATGGTTGGAGAGTGTCATCAAAGCTACCAACATGAATTTGACCCAACTCCGGGAGGCAGTGGAAGACAGGAGGGTCTGGTCGACGGGGTCACGAAGAGTCGGACACGACGTAATGACTAAACAACAACAACAAAAATCTATTTGGGATATAAATCCTCAATTTGTCTCATCCTCACATGTGAATATGAGAAACTACAAAACTATACTCTATTTTGAAAAACTTTCACAAGAGAACAGAGCATTTGGGGGCCAACGTGTTAAAATAACAACAATATTGCAATGGTGTGCTATGATTGACTTTTAAGAATTAATATTTCCAGAGTTCCTGGGGATAATTCTGTGCCTAAACTAGGAAGAATTTTTACTTGATTTCAGATGTGCTTCAGGATTAACAAACTTTTGATATTGGTAAGTTTTCACACAGAATTCTATTGTAGCATGACCTCATTGTCCAGCTAAGTGCTATGCTATACTCTTGCTTCAGCGCTACAACCGAGTAAAACTGACAAAATTCAAGATAAAGACACTGCTGTCTTGTTCCATGACATTCAATATTGTCAACTTGCTTTCCCAGAAATCCTAACAATTGGCACCAATTATCTTAAAGAGAAAACATTAGAAGTTATCTAACTCTTTCATATGCAGACACATGCCTTAAGAAAACAAGCAAGATGGGAGAAATGATGACAATAAGGATACATGCATTTAAAGTGGAAGGTTTGTGCACCCAAATTAATTGACTTTGCATACTGTGGACCAGTTAGAAAAAAATAGAATTCCCCCCTCCCCAGCAATTGTTCTGCATTCCCTAAAAAGCCGGCTATACCGATGTTCCCTCGGCACAAACTTGAAATGTTGATAATCACTTCTGTTGAAAATTAGTACAGCTGAGACACGGCCCACTGATCCAGAATCACACCCTTTGCATCTGAAGTCAGGCCTTCCATTGAGATCACACTTAGCTTTCCAACAGATTATGGCTGCCCTCTAGTGATACAGATATTTCTGCCAGGAAAGTGAAACGTCGATTAGTAGGGGCTTTCTTCTTATTCAAGAGTCTCTCTCTCTCTCTCTCTCTCTCTCTCTCTCTCTCTCTCTCTGTGTGTGTGTGTATGTGTGTGTGTGTGTGAAGGATGTCGAAAGGAGCTCTGTCACTTCAATGGGTAGAAGTCATAGTGTTTTTTTGGGGGGGGGGAATGAACAAGCTGGAAAGGCAGTTGCTTTCTATCACTGCCATTTTGCCAACTCATTCTTTATCCAGTTACAAGCCTTTACACTAAGACATGATTCAACAGTTCCCTTAGCATCTCAACACATTGTTGTTGCTGTTGTTGTTGTTGCTGTTGCTGTTGCTGTTGCTGTTGCTGTTGCTGTTGTTGTTGTTGTTGTTGTTGTTGTTGTTGTTGTTGTTGTTGTTGTTGTTGTTGTTAAGAATAATATTTAGGCTTCCCTTTCTCCCCTTTTCCTGAATAGGAAAAGGGGAAAAACAAGAATACTCTGCCTCTTCTTATCATGTCTGATTGCACATAAGCCATCCGTAGGCAGTATATTTTTATATCACCATTACACCAAAAGAGTAAGATCTTGAATGATCTGTAGAAGTAACATGGCTCTTAATCCCATTGATTAAGAGATAATTTGAATGCTGGTCCTTTTGTTGAGCTGAATGAGGCAGCCAACTTAAAAGATAGATGCTGGGACAAGGGGTGAGGTGGCAGAAAATAGGGAGTAGAGGCAAAGCATGGCAGGACAGGGTCGGGTTTTGCACCCCTCTCCCAGCTACTCTGTTCCCTTTTGATGAAGTGGGGAAAACATGGGCCAAAATCCCATTGCACAGCTACACAGATTTATTTATTTATTTATTTATTTAATTTATATGCCGCCCACTCTACCCAAAGGTCTCTGGGCGGCTTACAACAATTAAAATTCAATACAATAAAATATAAAATGATTAAAATACAATTAAAATACAATTAAAATTGTCATCATCAAGACCCACAGTTGATGTTATTTCAATTAAAAGCCTTCTGGAACAGGAAAGTTTTGACCTGGCGCCGAAATATCATCAGTGTCGGTGCCAGACGAATTTCAGTCGGGAGGGCGTTCCATAGTCTGGGGGCAGCTGCTGAGAAGGCCCTTTGTCTACAAGCCATCCCTCTTACCTCCTTGAGGGATGGCTCTTTCAAAAGGGCCCCTGGCTAGATCTTAACAGTCGGGTAGGCTCATATGGAAGGAGGCAGTCCTTCAAGTATCCAGGGCCCAAGCTGTTTAGGGCTTTATATGTCAAAAAAAGCACTTTGTATTGGGCACAGGTAGCAACTGGTAACCAATGTAAATTAAACAGAATCGGCTTGATGTGCTCTCTAGCGGCCCCACCACTCACCAGCCGCGCAGCTCGATTCTGGACCAGTTGCAGTCGCCAGACCGTCTTCAAAGGCAGCCTCACATTTAGAGCGTAACTGCTGTAAATAAATACATAAAAATCTCCATAGATCTTATTTGTTTGTTGCTAAGTCCTCTAACACTTTCTCAGTGATTGTGCCAGACAGAAAGAGAGCATATTAACAGACACCAGTGCCAAGGTATTAGGAAATGACTGTAATGGGCATCCTGATTGAATCCAACAGGAAATGCCAGCAGCTTTGGGGAAGCAGAGGACAGGTCCCACTTTGGGAGTGGGCAAATACCCTGGTCAGCACAGGCAGGCAGCTTGGGTCAGCAGATAGCCTGTGGTGGGTGGGAGCTGTGCCAAAAGCATGGGGCACAGCACAGTGGAGTGAGTGAGCACAATCCTGGAGTAGAAATGGGAAGAATGGAAGAGGCAGAAGAAGGGAGCAGCCGACTGAAGCAGCATGGCATACCTAACTCTGTTAACAGGTCCTTTAACTTACTGGAGAGGGTCATCACATCAGCCCAGAAATAAGGCTGTTCTCTCTCTGTGGCATCCCTCATTCATCTAGACTGTCTCCTTATTATGTCCTCCATCATGCCAATCGAGCCCTGGAACTTTGGCATCACCTGACGAAGGATGGGTGTTCCCTCACTAAGGATCTGTGTCGAACTCTCAAGGCTTTGGAGGACATTGACCACTTGACCCCTAATGTCCCACTCTTATCTGCCCAGAGAAGCAGCCACAGCAATCAAAGTCTGCAGTACCAAATCATGACACTAATGGAAATCTCCAATGCCTAATCATGGAGTGTCCTTTGCTGGTCCAGCACTCTTTCAAGCAGATAAGAAGTGGAGTTACATTGAGTTGACATATCCTGGATTAGGTGATCAAGTGGAATTCCTTCCCCACCCTTTATGTATGTATGTATGTATGTATGTATGTATGTATGTATGTATGTATGTATGTATGTATGTATGTATGTATGTATGTATGTATGTATGTATGTATGTATGTATGTATGTATGTATGTATGTATGTATGTATGTGTTGTTGTTGTTGTTGTTGTTGTTGTTGTTGTTGTTATTGCCTTTGCTGAAACAGACACTGTGGTGAAAATGCCCTGCCACCTTTTGGGTCCACTCCATTATATGGGGTATGCATGTGTCTTCTCTACCCTGCAAAGCACTCCGAACTCCTAGTTTAAGAGTGTGGAGAATACACTTTTATTTTCCCAGCCTGCAGTGCAGCCACATGCTTGCCCCCATTGTCTGTGACAAACAGACCTTGCCATTCTCTATTAGCCGATAGGCAGGGGCATACACAGAGACCACTGGTCCGGCTCCCAGAAGGGAAGCCAGGCCATTGTCTCTGAAGGTGGCAGCAGGAGAAGAGGAAGAAGAGGTGGCAGCAGAAGCAGGGAGGGAGGTGATGGTGACAATGGGAAAGGGGCAGGTGGGTGGCAGACAGGGTGGAGGGATTAGGTTCCCCCCTCAGGCACAAACTGGAAAAAAATGAACTGTGAACTGGTTTGGTTTTTCTGGGATTCAGAAAAATAGGGGTCCACCCCAATTTGTCATTTTTCTGATTTGTGCCCTTCCTGGCATTTTTATGTTTACAAAGGCCTTTTCCTGCACCCCTCCAAGCTCCTCCAGTGTAGCCTGGAACTTCTTCTTGAGATGGGGTCTGGCATTTGCTGCCTCCCACCTCTTGCTATTTGCCCGTCTGTCTCCCTAATTCCCTGAGCTGATGGCGCAAAATCTGTTCTTTGATTACTCTTACCCTTCACAGGAAAGCTACTTTGTGAGTACTTGTCACATTCCTACTATATATCTATATATGTCTAATCTACATCTACGTATACCTACTTCTCCATCTCTATCTACTATATATATGTATATGTATATGCATATGCATATGCATATCTGTTTCTGTCTCCATCCATATAGTTGCACCATTTGTCATATGCCACCAAGTTGATCCCAATGTATGCCAGCCCTAAATGGCTTTTCCAGATATGTGAGATGGTCGATGAGTGATTTACCATTGTTAACTTCCAGGAAGTTTCCATAGTCAAGCAGGGATTTGTATCCTGTTCTTCTGAGCCCTGCCCTCAACACTCTCTGCATTATAGCAACCTTGCTTTCATTTATATTTATATGTTTACCTCTAGCTAGGTCTGTACCATTTTACCAGTGTTTTCTTATCATAAATCAGTGATAATTGGGTGAAAGTTTAATTATTTTGTGTACCTTATTCATGTCTTTCTTTTTATCTCCTTTATCCTATGCATTTTGGTAAGATTTTTGAAGAACTTCCTTAGTTTTTTTCCAACATATCTTTTCAAAACCATTGTAGATATTTACTATAGCTAATGGCTGACAGGAACTAAGATTATCAAAATTCTAGAATAGCCATAGTAGAACTATATATATAGGTTATCTTTGAAATATTGAAAAAAACATTATGGCTTCTTCTAAAGGTTATCTTCAATTGTTCTGTTTACAGTTATGAAATGTGTCCTTCATAACGTTTGCATGGGGATCAGTTTTTGGAGTGTTCATAGATGGAAAAAAGAAATAAAAGGTGACCCTTTCTAGAGACCCTAGTTAATGAAACACCTTTTAGGCAATAGGTTCAGCCTCCTGAAAGTTGACATAAATCTTTGCTACTTTTTCTAACTGCTAAATGTCCTTCCATGTTTCTTCCATGAAAGAAAACAAAACACCTAGATTTGATCTCAGCCATTTGGCGATAAATGTCAAGCATGGATAGCTTTATAAAATGAGATTTCAAGTTTCTCTAGAAAGGGTAGTTCAATCCCCACATCACAGGATCCTAAGCCAAAATTTAAAGTTTTTGGTGCCACCTGTCAAATGAAAAAAAAATTGAAATATTTAAAAATAAAATAAAAATATCCCACATGTTATGTTTTATCTAAAATGGACTCATCACTGTTGCTTCCACCAATTTCTTTTCCTGCAAGCCTCTCAACCCCTTATCTTGTACCTATGGCAGCTAGTACAGCAGAGGTATGATCCTAGTAAAGGCAACTGACCCTATTATTTCATTCCTCCTCTTCTTATCCCCTTTATCAGCAGTGGCCATGAAAAAGGGAGATGAGTCTCTCTCATCCTATCTCAGTGTAACTTCCCATGCCCCAGGAGCATAATAAAGGTGTCCACAATCCAAAACATGTTTTTCTAGGGATATTCTGGCTATTAATATCAATCGTCAAGAGGGATATGTAAAGAATACCCATTGGTTTAGAGTGCCTCAACTTGAAAAGGCACCAAAATGAGGGTTTTGTTTCAGGATCTTGAAATTTCTCCTTTGCAGGAAACAGATTTTTTTTTAACACAGAGGTCTCTGTAGTTTACAGAAATAGTCTCTATGGGAAAATAGCACCTTGTTTCCTTTGAAAAAACTGAGCACGTGCACACAGAATAAATGCACAATGACTGTCTGATTGTTTATTAAAGCCATAGTCAACTCCTCTAATGTGTCTAATCAAAAGTCCATGCAAAAAGCCCCCAAACAACAACAACAAAACCAACAAAACCAACAACAACTACAACAAGAGCCTCGTGGTGCAGTGGTTAAAACGCTGTACTGCAGCTAAAACTGTGCTCACGACCTGGGGTTCAAATCCCAGGTAGCCGGCTCAAGGTTGACTCAGCCTTCCATCCTTCTGAGGTCGGTAAAATGAGTACCCAGCTTGCTGGGGGGGCAATGTGTAGCCTGTATAGTTAAAATTGTAAACCGCCCGGAGAGTGCTTGTAGCGCTATGGGGCGGTATACAAGTCCAAAAATAAATAAATAAATAAATAAATAAATAAATAAATAAATAAATAAATAAATAAATAAATAAATAAATAAATAAATAAACAAACAAACAACAACAACAACAACAACAACAACAACAACAACAACAACAACAACAACAACAACAACAACAACAACAACAACAACAACAACAACAACAACACCACTCCAGGGATTTTGTACAATTTTGCTTTTTCTCATTCTCTTTCACTATTGAGATTCACTGCAGAATACTGCAAAAGGTCTTCCTGGAGATGATGATGAGAAGAGGTAGAGGAGATGGAGAAGGATTGCTGAGGGGTACTTGCTTTTAATTCCCAAGTCTGTCTAATGGGGAAAATAAAATACAAATGCAAACACAGTCAATGCCTTTACAGACCACAAAAAATCATCATACAATACATGAGCTTTTGTGATTTAAAACACCACCATCTGGTCTGTACCAGTGTGAAGAACTTAAAAGCCCAAAGGTTGATGGCAGGATGGATTTTGCCAGAAAAGTTATTCTTATGAAATTCATTTTGCCATTAACATTTGGACTTTAAGTTCTTTACACTGGTACAAACCTGATGAAGTGGTGTTATAACCCAAGAAAGCTTGTGTATTGTGTAATAATTTTTAGTGGTCTATAGACATAACACCTGCTTTTGCATTTCTATTTAATTTTGTTTGGACCACACTACCCTTCATTTTAATGGGGAAAACTTTCAAAGTCTTGCCTTGACTGGGTCACTGCTTGTTCCTGGTCTAATCCTTGCTATTCGCCATCCTGCTCACTTGCATTGTTGTTGACGTTGTTACTGTCAGCTTCTCTGGAGCTCTGTGCTGCTCCTCTGTGGAGCATGGCAAATGGTGATGACAGCCATACAGCTGCAGCTCCAGACAGCTGTAGGGAAAGCATGCTTGATGGTCTGAAGCTCTCCAAACCTGCCTCTCTGCAGTCTTTCCTTCCTTCCTTCCTTCCCTTCCCTCCCTCCATTTATTTTTCTTCCTTCCTTTCTTCCCTCCCCTTTCCTCTCTCCCTCACTCCCTCCCTCCCTCCCTCCCTCCCTCTCTTTCTTTCTTTCTTTCTTTCTTTCTTTCTTTCTTTCTTTCTTTCTTTCTTTCTTTCTTTCTTTCTTTCTTTCTTTCTTTCTTTCTTTCTTTGCTTTTTATTTTTTGAGCTCCAGCAAAAAGCTCAGTCTCAGAGCTGCTTTTCTCCTGTAGCCAGCAAGTAAAACTTGTCACAGAAGCTGGTAAAGAATGACATTGTTGCTTGTGGTGATTTGCCTGGGATTATGCAGAGGACTTTTCAAAAAATGCAACAGGAAACTCTCAATAGCCGGGAATTCCCAAGAGTAAGGGGAAGAAATGGCAGCAAATTTCCTGGAGAGCAATAGCACCGAAAATTCACATCTGTATTTCAGATCCATCAGAATGCCAGCACCTTTTCACTTTTTTAAGGAGCTTGCTTTTTTTGCAGGCAATAAGTCCCCCCCCAGTTCATTCAGGGGGGTACAATCCAATTTTCAAACTCAGTTTGGCTTGGTCAGCATCTTAGCCCCTAATATAGGAAATATCTTTTTGGTGTAATGTTGTCTGTGATCTTATATCTCTTTTCTGATCTCTTTTTCCCCCTCTTTGTAATTTTGGATGCTTTCAGAGTTATTTACTTATTTTTTATTATATGAACTTACCTGCTCTTATATAAGGCTTTGAACTATGAAGCAAACAAAACCCAATAAATGTAAAATTTTGCAGGTTTTCTTTTTTGCATCCTACATTCCTCAAATTTGCCTGCACTTTGTAACTCCTTTTTGCTTTTGTTTTATATGATAAAAGTTGTTGCAACTCAGAAAGTCCTTCCCTCAAATGGACCACGGTTTACACCAAGGGTAATTTACAGACCTATTCTGCTTTAGTTTTTATGAAGCCAGCTTGTAGGGGCATATGTGCTTTGCGCTTTTAAAACAGGAACGCAGATTACTTTTTGAAAATGCGCAGATTTGTAGAGGAGAGTTTTATTAACAGCGATTAGTCATGGTGGCTAAATGGAACCTTTGTGTTCAAGGCTGCTCACTTAATCAGCAGCTGTGCACCCACTGAATCTGAATACTGTACTGCAAGAATTCAGTTGTGTTTGCCATAGAATACACTATAGTTTCTTACAGGGAAGAATGTATATCCTGCCTCAGTTTGTAAATTTTAAATGCCCCAGAATCAACAGCAAATAACTTCTCTGGGAGATAGGACTAATATTTTTTTTCAGTCAGTTTCAGGGAAGTTTTGTGTATTTCAAAATTGTTTTCATACATTTCTGCAAAATGCACATAATTAAAAATGCTATCCACATGGCCTTCTTGAATGAATTAGCACACGTAGTAGCATCAGATGGGTTAGGTCTTTCTTTCTTTCTTTCTTTCTTTCTTTCTTTCTTTCTTTCTTTCTTTCTTTCTTTCTTTCTTTCTTTCTTTCTTTCTTTCTTTCATGAACATGCCATGAAAATGAAAATGGAATGATCTGTTGTTTTATGTTTTTTAAACTTTCTTATTTTCCTAAATTAAATTTGACTGATCCTTAACTTTGAGGATTTCTTTTAATGCTTGAAAATTCGGTCAAGATGTATTAAAATGTCCTAAGGAACCTACCAGGTTACATATTCTTCTATATTCTTTTGACTATATTACACACCCAGTTATACTCTGTTTTGTCACACAAGACACTGAAATGTGTTTGCTGCCTTGAAACATTAATTCCTAGGGTTTCTTTTGTGTCACTATAACCTGAGAGTACTTTCCCCTCACTTTGTCTTCTTCCTCCTCCTCCTCATTATTATTAGTTAGTATCATGTTGTTTGCAGTGTGTGACATGACCTGTTTCAGTCAAGAATGCTCTTCTGTGGAATGACTCATCATCAGATCTGTCTTGAGTGCTCATCAGGGATTTTATTTCTGACCAGGAAGCTCTTTTAAAAAACACACACACACACACACACACACACACACACACACACACACACACACACACACACACACACACACACACACACACACACACACACACACACACACACACACACACACACACACACACACACACACACACACACACACACACACACACACACACACACACACACACACACACTTTTTTGGATAGTTTTTTCTCTAGCTCCCCTCCAATTTCCTGTGTCCTCTGGTGATGTCAGCAAAAACTTTGCTGACATCACCAGAGGAATGGAAGTCTTGTTTCACGCTGAAGTGGGATGAGAAAGACACAGACCTAGAGGCTCCAAATTTGAAAGTACCCTAAGAGATGGCACATGACTAGAAATATACTTGTGAACTAGAGCAAAAAAGAAGCGGAAACGTTAAAAAAAAGAGACTTCTCTGCAGCCAAGAGAAGGGTAATACAAAATCCATATGGTTGTTTTCAATAAATCAATGTACTCATTCAGGAGCTCTGAAATATAGAGGGCAAAGGGAGAGGAAAACACTAGGGATTACTCACTAGGATCTCTCAGCAGAAACACAAATGGTTCTTTTGGACTGCATCTAGTCTCCATGGATTTTAGGGTCAGATATCTTTGTTGTTCTGACACTCCACCTTTGCATATAGATCATGGAGTTCTTGACACAGGAAAGCATTATGTGGTGAGCCACAGATCAAGTTCACATAAAGGAGCTTCATGCCCTTTCACCTGTCAGCTGCTCCCTCAGCTTCAATTGTTACGTAACACAGGCTTTTCTAGCATCATATGCACTAATGTCAAATTCATTCTCCCAGTGTCAGTGCTTAACGCAGCCCAAAATCAGTGCCCACACATAAAATAGGAGTATCTAAGACCTTGGAGAAGCCCAGACATTAACAGAAGAGCAATTAACTCAAATGTGGAAGAGCATTAGCAGATTAAACCTGTCAATGATGAAGAAGAAGGCCAAAGTATAGCCAGGATGTGTTGCAATAAAGATGTTATAAGTATCTGTTTGACCCTAACATGCTCAAATTTGATTTTTAAAAGTTGCTAAACCTGTTACTGTCATGTTGAATGTGCGGTCACACTCTGAGGTGATAATTGCATGACTTCAGAAAATGAGAGCCTTATAAGAGAGCCTTCAACTTTCAGAGCTCAAAAAGGACTTGTCATACTGACATGGCTTTTATTTGGTTTTTTTCCCCCACTGAGGTATTCCATCTTGTTCTCTGACTTGCCACCATACATTTATGCCTTCTGCATTTTGGATCAGTTCGCAAATATATGTCACCTCCTGACAGCTGTATCGAGTGGTTATTAGCCTGTGCAAATGAGCATACGATTTGCACATCTGAATCCCACATACAGTACTTCCTTAATAACCAAAGGTAGCTCGGATCTAATACAAAAAAACAGTGGTAGCTGCGCTGGCCATCCTATCATTTCCAAAACCATTTTGACTTCATAAAGGCATTAGCACAATATTTGTTTCAAATGTAATGCTTTACCTTGGCACCTGTTCCTGCACCAGGCTGAGTCAAGCGCAAAGTAATTAAGTCGTGTTCAATCATTATATGTTTGGTCTGAATCAAACAAAAATAGTTTGGTAATTTTTTAAAATGTTTTGTAAGTTGCCTTGAGTTCATTTGTTGGCAGAAAGGTGGGATATAAATAATATGAATGGATGAATGAATCAGTGAATGAATGAACGAACCTCTTTGCCCTCATCATTTGGCTTTTCTGTATACTGAAAACTGCAGCATTCACCAGTGTCCTGCTTTGACAACCTTTGGTTACAATTGCTATGACTGTCTCACCAGCTTTGTGACCAGCTATTGAAAGGAGTGTTGAAATGAAGCAGAATACGGACATTTATGTTACTGGAGCAGATGCAAAATTGTAGAAGTCCCTAGTTGTGCTCAGGTCAGTAAGGGTGCCTCTTCAAACTACTGAAATATTGCACTGGCATTTTGAGGACAAACAATACTAAAATTTGAACGAAAACACTCTGCATTACTCACTGTAACAAAGAATTAAGCACCAAAGTAGAAAGAGGTAAACATGCATTGGTAATCTCTAGAATCTATTACTGCAATACACTCGAAGTGAGGCTGCCTTTGAAGCTATAGCAGGTGCAAATGTGGCAACTAGGCTAGTGTCAGGAATTTGGAGAGAGGGTCGTGTCTCCTAGATCCTGGTGCACCTGCATTGGCTTCCTGTTGCTTCTGTGCCAAATTCAAACTGCTAATATTAACTTATGGAGCCTTGTGGCACAGTGATTAAACTGCTGTACTGCAGCCAAAACTCTGCCCACAACCTGAGGTTCTATCCCAGGTAGCTGGCTCAAAGCTCACTCAGTCTTCCATCCTTTCGAGGTCAGTAAAATAAGTACCCAACTTGAAGGGGAGGGGGACAGAAGCAATGTGTAGCCTGCATAATTGACTTGTAAACTGTCCAGAGGGTGCTTTAAGCGCTATGGGGTGGTATATAAGCAGCACACTTTGCTTTTATTTTTCTTTTATAAAGCCTTTAATGGTTCCGGACCTCACTACCTGCTGGAGTGTCTCTCCCTAAGATCCTCTACCCAGGCCATCCAGTCTTCCTAGGCTTCATGGTTACATGTGGTCACCCCAAAAGAGGACTGTAAAAGGCCTTCTCAATGGTGGCTGTGATGCTGTAGAATGCATTACCTGTGGATATACACCAGGCTCCCTCCCTTCTGACCTTCAGGAAATGTGTGAAATCTGAATTCTTCAAGAAGACATTTAAGAGTATCCTCCCCTTCTGAAATCCTCATTGAGCTATGCAATTCTATTTGAATTTTGTTTGCCATTGCATTTGGGTGCTTTTTTGTTGGTCTTTATTATTTGGGTGTTTTGTTTTTGTTTGTAGGTGGGTATGTGTTTTCATTTGTTCTTAACTGCCCAGAGTAATGGCATGCCACTAAAAGGGTAGGATGTAAATATCATACATACATACATACGTACGTACGTACATACATACATACATACATACATACATACATACATACATACATACATACATACATACATACATACATACATACATACCACACCACACCACACCACACCACACCACACCACACCACACCACAACACAACACAACACACCACAACACAACACAACACAACACAACACAACACAACATAACATAACATAACATAACATAACATAACATAACATAACATAACATAACATAACATAACATATGCTGAATATGTGTTTGGGAATATAAGATAGCCCTGTCTATGCCACCATCACATTTCTCGTGGACAGCCTGAGGCTCATCTATCCATGATGACTTTCCACACAAGCTAAAACACAGAGAAATCAAGATTCCAGCTTGCAGGGTGAACCTTGAGAGACTGACACATCTTCCCTCTTCACACTTACCACTTCACACAAGCAAAGCAATGGCAAGAGATGCAGGGCTATTTCATTCTCTCTTCACATCTTTGGACTTTATTGCACCAAAGACTTATTTTATTTTAGAATACATGCACCAGACGTGAGCCTTCCAGTCCAGAACAGGACTCCAAAGGAATGGAAAATATTAAAGTCTCCCTCTCCAGAGTAGACAATGGATCTTGGGATTAACAGTAGAGTCAAAAATGAGGCACCTAGTAACTATGCCTTCAGTGTATGCTTTGTGCTTGAGTCACACAATGTTGTTACTGTTCCAAACCAAGAAACCTAAGTGATCTATCCAAGAGTGAATGCAATTTTCCTACCCAATCCAATTTGTGCTGCAAAACTATGCTCCTTCCTTTCTCATCCTTTGCATTCTCAAATGTATTCCTTTAGCTCACAGAAAAGAAAAAGGAGGGACTGATGTTAAAGTCTCAGTGTGCTTTTAAAGTAAATTACATTTGTTAAAAGAATACTAATGTCCTTCAATTTCCTTCTGAATTATTTGTGGCTGGTTGATTTGAGGAGTACAGATTTAGATGGGCCTCCCATAAATCTGTTGTCAGAATGCAGAACACGGCAGGAAGTTGCTGATGACTTGTGCAATGAGATATATTGCCACTAACAGGGAGCCTGGAGTCTTGATTAGTTTGTTGTAAACACTACAACCATGTTTGCACGCTTCCATTCACTTTGGGTGCTCTGTATTAGATGGATTATATTCCTGCTGAAAGCTGCAATTTAATTACAATAAGTCTGTTCCCTATACAATTTTGTCAGTGTCATCCTATTAGGTTGGTTGTGAGCCATTACATGGTTCAATACAGCATGAATCATCGTGTCAGGTAAATAATGCCAAACAATGGCTCAATTTTAGTTTTCTGTCTTCCCACCCCCTTCTACTAAATTGGTATTGATTGTTAATTATTATTAACTTCACAACTTTTGGTGAACTGAAGCAAACAGAGAAAAGGAGTCAAGTTTTTTTTTTATTGCAGATATGTCTATCAGAGTGGATGGGCAGCAAGATTAATAATTGCTTTGGATGTTTGGTTGCGGGTTAGTTCACTCGCCAACATTGCTAGACAGAATTGGGCCTTGCTTGCACATGACTGAAGTTTTTATTTGTATGGGAAAGAAATTGTAAGTATTCCTCAGAGTCTTCACTGTTCCACAGTTTCGGCAGCTATTGTGGATGAAGGTGTACAGCAGCCAAGTCTCCTTGTGTTATGAATATGAAGGGTACTGTGGAAATATGCTATCTGTATATCAAAATATAAAAAGCATAAAATCTCTACACAGATTTTATAGAACAGAGCTTGAATGGGCATGCCCAACAGTACAAGGAATGGAGATTTTCCTGTACTATCTAAACACTGGTTGTAGAGAAAAAACACTGCCATGATTGTGAATCCCTGGCAGCTTACTAGGCATCTTACATTTCTTTTACTCCATGACAGCACAGGTTCAGGAATAATGGACCATCACAGTTTGCATGAAGAAGCAAATAGCTGTATAAGCTGACCCTGGGGAATCAAAGGTTGTTCTGCACAACCTGGTAGAGTTTGTTGTGAGCAGAGAGTCTTCAGTAAGTGATTTGTAACCTCCTTGTATCCTTCTGTACCCTCCCTGTCTTCAGAAGCAATTGTAATCTGCACTAACAATGGGCACCTATATGCATCAGATTGATTTAGTACAGTTGAATAGGTCCACATACTAGTGAGATACAAGATGGGATGGAGTTCAAAGCACAAGAGGTTTTGCTGCCTAAGGTGAAGGGGAAAGGGTTACCCTGCCCAATCCAGGAGCAGAACCCAGCTGGATTGGAAGATGAATGTTTATTCAAGATGGCAATGGGACAGCATTTTTTTTTCACATCAAAGGGTGGCATATCGGCTGAAAGGGGGCAACCATGCCATGTGTCACACCCAGCTTTTTAAAATCTCAAGAAACAAGAATATTTAGGAGATAAAACAGGAGAGCAAACAATGGCAGCCTCTTTGACAGTTATTTGTACAGCTCCATTGAACTAATAGTTTCATGATATCTGAACATTTCTTGCCACAATGAAGGGTGTCAACAAGGAAAGGGTCATAGTGAAAAAGCTTCCTTCCTGACCTACCAGGCCTGGCCTTGTTTTTCTGCAAAGTGAGGTTAGAGCCTCAGCCACCAGATAGTGATTGATAGTTGTGGGGACTTCCCCAAATTTTCACCTAGAGCCTAGGCAGGATGTATAGGATGAGCTGGTGCAAGGAATTCCTCATACATTAATTAAGAAATCATGTGAACTTGTTTTGCTATCATTTCTGTGGCATACAGTCAGTATTGTGATTATTTTTCTAATAATTATTACTATTTCCTACAAAGAAAATGCCTCCTTACAAGCTTTTCTTTATTTTAAGTTGAGCCATCTTGTCATTAAGAAGATACAGTACAATCTGCTTTAATCTGTTTGTTTTACTAAGAAATGTTTCATCATGAACTCTGGCTCCACATGCTTATTGAAATATGCTGTAGCAATTGCCCAAGCTTCTTGTCTATACTTGGGGAATAGCTTGGGGCTGCCATGATAACTGTTTTCTTTGGGTGATGAGCATTTAACTGATTAAGAAAGGAGTCTGGTTCTGGAATTTTCTTTCCGAATGGTATTTTGCTCAGGAGGGGATTCTATAGACGATCTTGACTACCAGCATTGGTGATCTGGCTGGAAAAGTTATGTAAAGCTTAGCATTCTTTTCTTCCTGCTGGCTACATGGGCACTGTACTGCAAAGCAAACTCTGAAATTTTTAATCATGGAAACAGGAAGAATATCCCCCAAAGATAACAATTTTAAAAATTGATTCAAATGCAAATATTCATCTATGACCTGCCATGGAACTCTCACTCTGGTTCAGTGTTCTTTTAAAATGAAGGGGGAATAAATTTCTAGCCCATTGGGAAAAGGATAATCAACATAGCATTGTGGACTATGTTTGGTTTTACTGGAAACGATATATTTCTTTGAAGCCAGTTCTGTGCATGTGTAGCAGATTGAGGATTCAGGGGAAGGGGAAAGGATGAAAATGAACTCTCAGACAGCAGAATTTATTGGATCTGCACTGTTTCATGCATAGGCTTCTCACTGTGTGCAGGCAATGTTTTTGCACTATTTCAGAAAGTGAAAAGAAGTTAGTATGTGGTGAGGGTGGTGATATGTTATTTTGTTTAATTGAGTCAAAGGAAAAAAGCACCCTCTTACATATCATATACCATTTTCTTATCTCTCTTGTACCCTCCAACAGATTACACTCAGCAGAAAACACACCCCATCAATCAATCTATATCTATCACAGCAGTTTTATTTTATACTTCATTTTCTTGCCTTTCAACACCATGTGTGTGCCACACATTCCTTCTGTGAGCAAGACAGACCAGAGAGCAGCTGTATCTTAGCAAGTGCCGCTCAGTAAATCTCATTCACACATATGAAGTCAGTTCCAAACAAAACTCATTTCACAGATGATCTCTACTCTCTACATCTCGGCACTGAGAAGACAAGGGAGCAGATGCCTCCACTTGTCCCGAGGAAGCATGAGACTATCTTTGCCCCTTAAAGTTTTATAGGACTTACGATGCCGTTTCAATTGCAGATCTGATGATGGTATGTTTAATAGAGTGTGGGCTGCACTGGGGGCTCTGGAGTGTGGGCTGCACTGGAGGCTTCGTTACTCAGACAAATGGAGCCCCAATGCTCCAGGATGATGGCATATTTGTATTTCAGGGCACTGGAGTTCGAAGTTTGTAGGTTCTGAGAACTTAGCAACTGAATGACTGTGTTAACACAGTCTGGTGTAGTGGGGAGATTAATGTCCTATGACATAGTAAAATGAAAATAACCCAACAGAGAATGAACATACAGAATACTCACACAACCAAAAGGGTTACTGAAAATTTAGAAAATGAACAAGGTTCTTCTTTCTTACAACAAGAAAAGATGTTTTGTCCCCTAAAGTTAGCACATGGTATAGATGTTAAGAATATTATATTTTTAAAACCTTTATTTTAGAAGGTAAATTCCACTCTAGGGCTGACTGGATAGCTCAATAAGTTGGAGTCCAATTACCTGCTGTGCTTCTAGGGGGAAATGCTAACTTTGGTAGCCTTGAGTAACAGTCCAAAGGTGCCCCCAGAAGAAGGGAAAGGCAAGCCACTCATGAGTACTCTATACCTTGAGAAGAGTTGTTATAAATCTGAATGGACTTGACAGCACACAATTATTACTTTGCTTTCTCCTCAATAAGCAATTGTATAGGAAAAAGTTATATTTCTAATTGTTTAAATGGCCACTCACTTAGCATGAGTCCTGCTGGTACTTCATGGGGAGCATAAGAGAAGGCAGCCCCTTCACGCAGCATGGTGGGCTCACAGGTTCAAAGGTGGCCACATCACATGTTACATCTGCTTCTGTTGAGCAGCCCAGGGAAGAGGCAACTCTCTATTTGGCTTTTTAAGTTGACTCACTATACTTCCCAGTATTTTTACTAGGCCACTTGACCCCACCACCACCATGACTCCTGTGTGTGGTCATTCTGCTGTGGTTCACCTCATAGTTGTGTTGGATTTGATTTCATTGAAGCAAATTAACCCAACCACTGAGGGTTTGGCTAGATCCTTGCACTGTGGTGTGCCAAATCTATCAACTGTAGCCAACAAAACTGTGGCCATGCCAATACTGCTTCACTTGCATGTTTGTTCCTTGGGCCTCCTTAACTCTCTATGCTCTTGGCCAGTGGAAGCATTAAAGCTTGTGACTTCGTCAATGGGACTTTATCCATGCCTCAGGCTGAATTGCAACCTCAATTTTGGGAGTCACTCTCGTAGAAGATGGAACACCAATCTTTAGAGAATTTATTCATGCAAGATATTTGCTTCATTAAAATATTTGTTCGTTAAAAGCCACCAGAATCTGTGTGGTCCTGTGGACAGTGGAATTTGAGGGGCCCAGTGGTGGTCTAAACCAAATTCAACAAACACATCCTTCTGACATTAGATATGCTTCCTAGAGCATGGAAAGGTTTCCCTTCATTGGACTCTTGTTTCCACTAAGAGAAGGAGTGGGGGAATCAGCAACATTTGGTTCAGGGTGAAAGTAATTTGATTTCTCGGGATAGGGGTTACTTATTAGATTTAATTATTGTTTATTAAATGTACACTTAAAAGGTGGCCCACCAGTTCCCCTATTCCAGGGGTCAGGGAACTTTTTTACCCTTTACCCCCTAAAAAATTATATTTGCCAACATTACCCCCTTGATTTGAAAGGAAGGATCTCGGTCACACGTGGCCGCCGAAGCGTTGCCACCTGCGCCCAGGCTGCCTCTTCCTCTGCCGCTGCCTGGCAGGGCTGTGCTCAGTCCTTGGCCCCATGGGGGCGGTTCCCTTTCTCCACCGGCGGGTGGCAACTGGGAGGCTGTCGAAGAGCAGCAGGTAGCTCACCTGCCGGGGACACCCGATGCCGCCTCCTGCTCCGGCACTGGCTCTGGCAGCTGCTCACCGGGGTGGTTGCGTTGAGCCTCGGCGTCAGGGCTCCCACGGGCCTCGCTACCGAAGTGACATGACAGCTGCCACACAGAGGGCAAGAGGCTCCACCAGGCCCAGCCAGCCAGCGTGGAGGTGCCACTGAAGGAAGCCACACAGCCGGGCTAGCACCACTGATGCCCAACAGGTTCCTCCGGGGATGGGGAGAGGGCTTGGGGTGGAGGCAGTGGCCCAGCACCAGGAGGCTGAGCCTGGCCTGGGCCGCCGTCATGGCCGTGTCCTCCACCCTCTGCCGTGATCCACCTCTCCAGGCACTGGAAGGAGAGGCTCCTCCTGGCTGGGGTGCTCCAGCCACTTACCCTGGCCTTGCCTTCTGCCATGGCCAGCCCTGCCGCCGCCTCAGCTGCCATACACCACCTGCCGGTGCTGTCGCCATTTGCCATCCGCCATGGTTCGGTTGCAGCCAGGCAGGGAAAAGGGGGTGGGAAGGGGGCGATTGGGCATCTGGGCACCCCTCTCTGGGCAGAAGAGGAGGAGGCGGGAAGGGGGTTAGGGTCACATCCTCATTACCCCCAGGATTTTCATTTTTATCCCATTTGGGGTAATTACCCTTGTTTCCTGCTCACTGCCCTATTCCATTAATTTTTCTTTGCTTTCTCTTGAAAAACATATATAAACCACATCAATCAGCCCTACAACTCAGCATCCATGTTGTGCTTTCAAACTGAACCACCAAGAACTTTGACAAAGGATACTATATGATCTGGTTACATGGTGGCCATCTTTCCACTAGTAAGTACAGTAGATGAGAGAGAACAGGTCTCTCTTTAACCTGCTTCCTTGGACACCCAGGTTGACAACCAACATCTCCAAGGATACTCTGGAATTCAGTATAATTGGTGGTTCAATGTAGAGCTTGGAATACTATTTTCCAGATATAACCCATTTCATATTCTTTTTATCTGCTGAATGGACAAATAGTTATGGACAAAACCTTGATGTTTTGGTGATTGTGTTCCTTCTTACTGCTCACCTTCCTTATGTAAGGTGTTCAGGAGAGATTCTGTTGTATTTTTAGAAAGAGGAACATTATAATGCCACATTACTTTTAAAAGTCAATACAGTACTGCTGACTGTCATTACAAAGTAATGTTAATGACATTTTTTTAATTTGTTGCTCCAGACTTTTCCTGATTTAGAGAGGAAATATATTGTTTTTAAAAGTCTATTTGCAAAATGAAGTAATGAGGCAAAAGCTTAATTTGAAGGAGTTGGCATATATTTAAGAACAAGGAAGAGGTAGTGAGTTTGTGGCACTCTGAATTGGCCAAACTCCATTTTATGTGTTTTCCATCGGTTTAACTGACAAATATAACCATGTGCCTTCCTTAGTTTGCATCCACAGATCTTGGTGTTTGTAGAAAAGCACAGCTACTATGGATTACTCTGTCACATAGAATCTTTACTTGAGGATACAATTTGTTCAAAAAAACTTAAAATGATTTAACTCAACAATTTGTTTGTGGTTTAGTGTAACTTTTTGCTTAAAAAAAATCTACATTAGTTTTATCACTTTTTATCTGTATCTCTTCTAATTTTGTTGTGACTTTCCATGAGTCCCTGGAGAAAGACTGGTCTGTCAGTCAATAATCAGTCAGTGTCATTTGTAAATGGGAGACTCAGGGCTTAAACTCCTAAATCTTCATCTAGGATACTTTTTTTTTGAATTCTCAAAGAGTCCTGTCTACTTTTTGAGCAAAGGGGAGAGCAAAGTTTACCTCAGTCACAAATTTTCTGATCAGCACTTTTGGTTATATAAGAGAAATACTCCTATTAAAGGTGTTGTCGTCGTTTAGTCATTAAGTCGTTTCCGACTCTTCATGACCCCATGGACCAGAGCATGCCAGGCCTTCCTATCTTCCACTGCCTCCCGGAGTTGTGTCAGATTCATGTTGGTTGCTTCAATGACACGGTCCAACCATCTCATCCTCTGTCGTCCCCTTCTCTTCTTGCCCTCACACTTTCCCAACATCAAGGTCTTTTCCAGGGAGTCTTCTCTTCTCAGTTAGAGGTGTAGATCAGCCTATTTCCTTGAACTGTAGTGACAGGTTAGAGACAAATGGGCACACATGTGCCTGTGTGGACACACATACGTGTTGTCTGACGTTTTTGTTTCATCTGCACTTGGAAGTGAACTCACATGATGCATACCTCTATGCTAATGTGCACACTGGAAATGTAGCTACTTTTCAGATTTCACGATTTGTTATATTTTATGATGGAGTGGTTAGTTGGGGGGGGGGGAACACACCATCATTTGGAACAAGAATTTTTAACACCCACAACTTCCCAAACCTGAGTGCAAGCCTCACACTGGCTGCAGGATTCTGAGAACCAGAGCCCAAAAATCAAAGGTGTATAAAACGAGTATGTAGGGACAAAACAGGTTTATAAAGCAATGCTTTGAGAGAAAACCAATTTAGAAAGATGTCTTGCACGTAGATACCTTCTGAATTGCATATGAGGAGAAACACAGCATATAAATTGCTATAAACTGCTCAGAACAGTGTGCTGCACTAATGGAGTGGTAAATTAAACAAAAAAACAAACAAATATATTCCAATCAATCAATCAATCAATCAACCAATCAGTGAACTAAGGGGAACACCAATGATATTAAAGGGAGTCTTTATTCTGCCACATCTTGTAATCTGAACATTATAATAGATATAAAAGATAAAGTTACATACTTTTTTTAGAATATTTTAAGTTTCAACTTGTAATTTAGTCAGTAAGCTAGCTCAAACATGTTGCTTTAGCAAACCTTTAACATATTCTCATTTTTCAAACAGCTACAGTAAATGTGGCCAGTATTCTGGCATTTCAGATTCATAAAAACTCAACTATAGACAGTTTTGATATCTTCGAGCTTCCCTCTTTCACTGCTCCTGAGCTATTTTTATGCAGAGCAGTTAAAGTTCCATATATGCTAACTATAAATCATTTCACTATGAATACCTAAAATTACCATAGGTTAAATAAAATGCTATATGGGGACGAACATTCATGAGCATTATAGTGTATCTTGCAGTTTTATTTCTCCATCCTACCTATGTCTTGGGATGGTTGATGAAACAGCAGTACTCATCTTTGAACATCTCATTTGTAATTTCACTGTCATAAACACTGTACATCAGGGTTAAATAACTTGTGCCCCTCCAGATGTTGGATGAAAATGTCCATGAGCTCGACTAGTGAAGGCTGACACAGCTGTAGTCTAAAAACATCTGGAAGGCCAGAAATTGCTACCCAGGATTACATTTGTTCATATCTTGCTTTTGAGCAGAATAGGCACACTGGATTCCAGTCATTTCAAGCTAGGGAGATAGATGTATCATTATTTAGGGAACTGAATGCAGTATACTTTAATAAATGATCATCCTCTTTCTTCCCCCATATTTCATTTTTCTCATATAATCTCTCTGTGCATTGAAGCACTGAGTCTTTCTTACATGACTTTTGAATAATAAAATGCCCTGGGTAATTCTGTTTTAACAATAATGGAAATATTTATTATAAAGGTGGCATGGGACAAGGTGAACATAATTTTAATGACACTGTCATATAAAATGAGGTGTGTAATTATTTAAAGCTGTAAATAAGCATAGATGCAGATTATGCAATGGAATAATAAAACCACTGTGCCCTCCCACTTTAATTCAGTCGCAAGTCTCCACATTGATTTTAATGCAGTCAGATTGCATCCATAATTTGCAGGCTTGTGTTTCAACTAGAGTGACATTTGCAGATTTCCTTGTTCACTGGTGTTCTAAAATTAGTATGCCTGAAATGAACCTGAGGACCTGTTTTCTTCTTCTTTGGAGTAATAATTATACTCTGTCACTTCTGTCTTTGAGCATTTTAAACTACATGTAGCTTTCTGCATTGACACCACATCTTAACTTTGTATCCAGTATTTGAAATCCTAACAGTCTTATTGCTAGTTTGGATTTCAATTAACATTGTTAAACTGTGACTAAAATAGCTCATGACATGTTTTTCTTTTCCACTGGGAAATAAATTGCCTCCATTGTCTTTTAAGCAGGTATGTGTCAGGCAAAAACCCATATAGTTTATTTCTCATTCAGACATTACACATTCCTTTCAGCCCTGTGCATACATTTGCCTGTTCCTGTGTCATGCTAGAATGGAGAATATATGCATGCTTGTAAACTCCCATCCAAATGTCCTCCTCCCTCAGGGCAGAATTCCAGACTGTGATGCTATGAGGATGAATGTTGGGCTTTGTAACTGCATTCCCATGATAGAGAAGCATGATACAGTTGGGTCTCCAAGTTGCCAATCATGGCTGCTATGTGACTGTCTTCATGGCCCAGAACTGTATACAGAACGTCATACTCAACATGCAAAGGCTGGGCACATTTGGACAATCAGTGGCAAGACTTATGGGAGCATTCATGTCCTCATCTCCATTTTAGACCGACGTGGGAGCAGATAAACATTTGCATGGTCTGAAGCTGTGATGTCACGTGGGATAAATTGAAGTGCACTGATAATACACTTTCACCTTCTTTCCTTCTCCTTCTGTAGTTTCATATAGAAAATAAAACATTCGCATCTCCTTATTTTGAGATGTACACACTGTTATAACACTGTCATATTGCACCACCACCACCACCACCACCACCACCACCACAACAACAACAACAGTGTGTTGTCAAGTCAGTTCTGACTTATGAAAACCCTTTCCAGGGTTTTCTAAGTAGAGAATACAAAGAGGTGCTTTGCCATTCACTTCTTCTGGAGGTGCCCTGGGAATGTGCACCCTGTGTCGCCAAGGCCACACAGTCTGGCTCTTCTCTTAGGAAACACAATGGGGAATTGAACTCCCAACTTCTCGCTTTGCAGTCAGATACATACTTAAACCAATAAACTACACTGCAGTACTGCAGTCAAAGCTCTTTTAACGACGCAGGCTTCAGTCCCAGGTAGCTGGCTCAAGGTTTACTCAGCTTTTCATTCTTCTGAGGTTGGTAAATTGAATACCCAGCTTGCTGGGAGTTGCAGGTTAACAGTGTATAGCCTTCACAATTAAATTGTAAACTGTCCAGAGAGTGCTTTAGGGGTGGCATATAAGCAGCATGTTTTGCTTTTGCTTTTAGAGGGTTACCATAGGTGAGAAGTGACTTGGTTACACATAAAAATGCATATTAATTTGGTTTATTTCGGCATTTCATCACCCCTGCCAGTTATTCACAGCTCAGCTGTCATTGTGAAATATTAATACTCAGATTTAAAGCACAATCTTGTGTGTTTCTGATGAGGGGTACATCCTCGGTGAGTTTGGGCACAGAGATTGTGTCTTTTATGACACAATACATTGAGACAGCTTGCAAAACGTCAGTGAAATAGTTGGGAGGCTCGTCATAACTGTGTAGCTGCAGAGAAGTGCAGCACTGGTCTACAAAGCAAATGTTCTCCAGGATTGGACTGTGGGAATCAACAGAATTCATCTCAACCATTGGGATTTATGACATCATGATTCTTCTTGACCTCTGAAAAAGATTCTGAGACTGGTCTTCCTTGATTATTGAGAAGAGGAACTGGGAGACTGTAGTCTGGTAGTATTGTTCTTGCCTGAGTAAATGATTTCAGAAACTAACATTTATCTTTCTGCTTTGCACCAGTCATTTGTCCTATGGTGTTTCCTTTAGGCTTTGTCTTGTTTTCCATATATATCAAGTAAGGGGAATGTGTGGCCCTCCACAGGCTGTTGGGCTGTGACTCCAATCACCCCGAGCCTGCACAGACAAATTATTGCTTCAGTGTATGCATACATGAAAGGCTTTGTAGCCAATTCAAATTCAAAGTAGCTCAAGCCACGTATCCTTGGGAACCGAGAAAAAGAAAGAACTGCCTGTTCCCGTATATGCACCTGATCATTGTGATCTTCTTCAGAGGCTCTGTTTTCAATGTGACCCTTCTAGAGGTCAAGCAGTGAAAAATGGATGCGGGGTCATCACTTTGCAGGTGCTTTGATAGTAGAATATCCTCCCCATACTTGCCCACCTGGGAACTTTCCTGACATGTTTTAAGGTGGCAGATCAAAGGCAATTTTATAAGCTCGCATCACACACTGCATTTTGATTTTATTTGAGATGTTGAATTTTTATGGGTGTGAGCCACTTTTTTAGATTTGGTGAGTTAGAAGGTGGATAAAATGCTTTACATTAAATTTATTTCGACTTCCCCATCATCAGGTATCTCGTTGTTGATCTAAATAGATTTGTAAATGTCCTAATGCTCTTGTTCTTTGCTGCTCTTGTTGCTTCTGTTGATGCCTGTTCTTTCTCTCCTTCCTCCTTTGGTATTTCCCTGCCATTATTTGTGTACCATCTAGTGTTGAAAAGTGGATCAGAAATAGATCAAAATGATAACAAACCTCCTCTGCACTTCCTCAAGAGATCCTGCTTTTGTTCATATGCATTCCAATAAGGCAAGAATGTGAGGACTGACTGCAATATTTCAACTTGTGTGTGATGCTTTTTGCAAATATATTGTGCTACTACTGTCCTGCCTCTTGTATTTGAAACTGGTTTTTATAGAACTACTAGTTTTATAAACTATAAATCTGTTAACTTGAGTTATATATACCTAAGAAACGGAGACTGTTATTTCATGGAAATCTAACTTTGAACACTCAGTGTTATTTTTTTTCACTCTGCATGTAACATTCATCAATTTTAGGCCCAGAACGGAGGATCAGAAGTTTAGTTCCTTAGTTGTAGCAGGAGCACTAATTAACAACTTCCTATCCCCTGTGATTTCAGGGCCAAAACATGGGATGTAAGGGTAAGCCTTTGTTACATGATGGGGAGGCTCATGTGATATCAGGAGGAGAGAATCCTTCAGCAACAATTGCAAAATGATATATGGGTGACACTGATAGGCTAGGTAGAGATTCTTTGCTGAATTTAGATGTCAACATGGGAATTCTGATACCTGTACCACTAGAACACTGATTCCCAGCCTTGGGCAATGCAGGTGTTCTTGGACTGCAATTCCCAGAAGGCTTCACCACCAGCTGCGCTGGCCAGGGTTTCTGGGAGTTGCAGTTCAAGAACATCTAGGTTACTCAAGGTTGGGAACCACTGCTCTAGATCATACAAGGAATATGGGTCCCATAGCACAGTTGTTAAACTGCAGTATTGCAGTCAATCCTCTGCTCACAACCTGAGTTCAGTCCCAAAGGCTTCAGAAAGCCAGCTTGAGGTTGACTCAGATTTCACCATCCTTCCAAGATAAATGAAATGAATATCCATCTCACTGGGAGAAAAACTATTCCTTGTTTAGTTATATTGTAAACTGCCCAGCGAGTGTTCTAAGAGCTATGAGAAGGTATCTAAGTTGAAACAACAACAACAACAACAACAAATACTAGAAGCAGATAACATCATGCACACAAGGGCTAAAGAACTGACAGAAAGGGAATATATCAAAGACTGTGGAAGATCTTAAAATAAAAATTAAAGGGGGAAATACAATCAAAACCATGAACACATGGGCCTTTCCAGTAATTAGATATCCAGCTGGCATAGCAGATTGGATTCAAAACAAATGAGAAGAATTGGATCGAAAAACACGGAAACTAATGAACATGCATTACACACTACATCCAAAAAGTGATGTGGACAGATCATATTTACCATGAATAATCAGAGGCCATGGATTACTGCAAATACAGGAAGTAGTAGAGCAAGAAAAAAGAAGGCTAAATGATTATATCAGTACAAGCAGAGAAAAATTACTGAAAGCAGTGAAAATGGAGAATACTGTACTTTGAAAACAACAGAAACCCAGGCTCAATATAAGAAACAACAATTGGAAAAGAAATTAAACAGCTGGAAAAATAAACCACTACATGGGCAACACCTGAGAAATATTGATGGAAAGCATGATCATAATTCAACATGGGCATGGCTAAAAGTGGGGACCCTTAAAAAAGAAAGCAAAGGCTTGATTTTTGCTTCACAAAAACAAGCACTCCAAACCAACATGTTGAAAGCTAAGATCCAAGGAATTAATGCTAACAGCAAATGTTGACTCTGGCAAGAAAAAGATGAAACCGTGTCACACCTCATCTGTGAATGTCCAAAGATTGCACAGATTACGAAGTTAGACATGAGAGAGTGGCAAAATTAGTGCACTGGTCATTATCTAAAAAATATAACTTGCCAGCCTCAGAATACCTGTGGGAACAGTAAGTAGAGAAGGTGTCAGAAAATGAGGAAGTCAAGATCTCGTGGGATTTCCAGATCCAAACTGATAGACACCTTGAATGTAACACACCAAACATAGTAGTAATAGAATGAAGGTCTGGATCACTGACATTGCAATTCTGGGGGATGCCAGAGTTGAAAATAAAGAATTGGAAAAAGTAATAAAGTACACAGACCTGGCAATCCAAACATCTTGCCTCTGGAAGAAACACACTTCAGTCATTCCTGTAGTCATTGGGGCTTTCAGAACAATATCAAGAAATTTCACACAGTACTATAAGCAGCTGCAGATCTCAGAAACCACACCATCAGAGCTACAAAAATGGCAATATTAGGAACAGCATACATGTTGCAGCAATATTTAACAGATACTTAGGTTTTTGGTTAAAACTTGTATCTGCTATTTAATACCATCCCATGGTTTTATAATTCTAGTTGACTGTGTCTGGTATTTTTTAAGAAGAAGGAGGAGGTACCTCTAAGCATGTCTAAAAGACATGTCCTGAAGCCATGAGAATGAATCCCAAAATCTTGGGTTGCCAGGCTGGCAGAATCTTATTACTTGAGATTTCTCATCCAAAGTCTTACAGCTAGGGAGCAGGTTTAAAAACCTGAAACTAAGGGCCAAAGTCTGAGATGTAGCAGCCATGCACGACCACAGCAGAGGAGGCAAGGAAGAGGCTGAAGGTTCAGCTTCACTAGTGAAGAGAAAAAGTTCTGTACATACCAGCAGACTAGAAGCCCCTAGTGTGCCCACTGAAAGGTTCAATGGTATGGTTGGGATAACCTTGGATCTGTGGCCTCTCCATAGTGTTGCCTCAATGTAGGGTCCCAAATGAGGTTTCTTAAATATGCCAGTGCTTGAAAATTGTGGAAAAGTAGAAAAGATCAGTGAAAAGCCACCCCCTTGCACACTCTGCTTTAGCCTTTGTGAATCAGCCAGGCTCTGGCTATTGTGGATCTACAGTACTATAAATGCTCTGTACACCAGTCCTTAGCATTGGTCTGCCCACCAGCCTGTATGGCACTCAGGCAATGCATAAAACAAGGCCCAGGGTTTATTTGGAGTGAAAGGGAATGAAAACATTAATAATTACTCTTAATGTGAAGTCATTTCATGTAACCATTAACAAACAAGAAGACCCTCTAACATCCATCGCACTGTACAGTTTGCTATGTATTTGTACTCATAAAATAATAAGGCAAGCAGGAGGGATATCCCTCCTCCCTCTTTTCAGATTATGAGATTCATACGGCCGTGACCTCATCCAGCAAGCATTTTCTGGAAAATATCTTCAGCTACATGAACAGGCTGCATGTAAGTCAGTTTTAAAACGAAACCCAGAAGCTTTCCTGTAAATGTAATTATGTCCATAAAGGGCCAAATGGTTTAAGAGGCTATAATACCAGGTTTTCCTCAGGAGGATAGGGTTAAACTCAAGTGAAGTTTGAGGCAAAACTGACTTTGTAGTCAGATCAGTTGACAGAAGACAATAATTCAACCTGTCAACGAACCCCAACTATATATAATTCAGTTGCTTAGCCTCTCTGACAGGTTTTAGTCAGGAGAGATTTAGGATTGCTAATGTTCACCCTGAGTTACTAAGTGCAATGATCAGGAAAACTGTAATCATTTATCTGATGGGCACCTTAGCTCTACCGCTTTTTTCCCACAGAACAAAGGGGTCACGGAATGTGCCTCCAGAGCACCTCAAGAGCAACAGAGCAAATTCCATTATAAACAAGAACATAAGGAGCATGTGTCTGAAGCAAGCAAATGGTATCAGTTTTATATTCTATGTCTGGTTTATACTGCAACCAGTTTAGGTTAGAAACAAACCCTGGGGTTCAGGAGTCCCAAATACTCATGGAGGATCTAGGCCCTCCCACGGCGACCTGGCAAAAGCACTTCTGAAATGGAGGAGATTTTCAAAAGCAGATGGTGGATGGTAATTGGAATCTTTGACTCAAGGAAACACACACAGACAAACAAAACAAGGAAGGAAGGAAGGAAGACATTAAAACAATTCATTTCAACTTGATCAAATTCTTAGGACTTCATAAAGAATTGCTCCAAATCCTAACCACAATGACTATTTTATTCCTGTAAGTAATAAAATAATTTATGATACAGATCTATTCTATAAATATCATTTGCAATTTATTGCAAGCTTATTGGGTAATAAACATGAAGGTAGTTGCCAGCTTATTGCAGATGACAGTATGTTATTCTTTTAAATATTCCAAGCAAAGCTGAGCCAATAAACATTTTACCACCCAGTTCACTAGTTTGAAAATTATAGACTTGATAAGGGGTGAGTATTTGGGGTGAGGTAGCAGTGTATGACATCAGGGGCAGATTTACTACAAGTGTGTAACAAAGCTTCTGGGATTCTCTACAAATTGGTAGCTTATTTTGTTTTCCTCCAAAAACGTTGCTAGAATGGGTAGGAAGATGCTACTGCTGATAAGAGGCAATATTTTCTTCCCTTAATTTAGCATCTGAAGGTAGGGGGGGGGGGAAAGAAGCATCTGCACCAGCCACCTAAAACATCTTTGTAAACAAGGATGGGGAAAATAACCCTTGGAAGCAAGGCAAACTGTTAGTAGTAGCAGCAGAAGAAGAAATAGTAATAGTAGTAGTAGTAGTAGTAGAGAAAATTGGCAGTGAAAATGGAGAGTATTTTGAAAACAACAGAAATGAAGGTTCAATATAAGAGACAACAATTTGAAAATAAATTAAGCAGTTGGAAAAATAAACCACTACATGGACAACACCCAAGAAATATTGATGGAAAGCATGATCATGATTCTATATGGGCATGACTAAAACTGGGGACCATTAAGAAATAAATCAAAGGCTTGATTTTTGCTGCAAAACAACAAACACTCCAAACAATATGATGAAAACTAAGGTACAAGGAATTACTGCTAACAGCAAATGTTGAATCTGCCAAGAAAAAGATGGAACCGTGTTACACTTTATCTGTAAATTTCCAAAGATTACGCAAATGGATTACTAAATTAGAGATCACAAAGCCAGACATGATAGAGTGGCAAATATAGTGCACTGCTCATTATGCAAAAAAACCCCATAACTTGCCAGCCTCCGAAAAACCGGGGGGAACATCAGGTAGAGTAGGTGTCAGAAAATAAGGAAGTCAAGATCTTGTGGGATTTCCGGATCCAAACTGATAAACACTTTAAACATAATACACCAGACATGGTAGGAATAGAATGAAGAAATATCGGGATCATTGACATCGGAATTCCAGGGGATGCCAGAGTTGAAGCAAAAGAACTGGGAAAAGTAACAATATACAGAGATCTGACAGCTGAAATACCCCACTCATGGATGAAACATACTTCTGTGGTCTCCATAGTCATGAGGCTTTGAAAACAATACCACAGAATTTCACACAGTATTATGGTCAACTGCAGATTTCTGAAAGAATACCATCAGAGATACAAAAAATGGCAATACAGTGGTGCCTCGCTTTACGATTGCCCTGCATTATGACAAATCTGCTATACGACGATCTTTTTCCGATCGCAATTGCAATTGCAAAATGATGGTCTAAATGGGGGAATTTTGCTTTGTGATGATCGGTTCCCTGCTTCGGGAACCGATTCTTCGCAAAACGATGATTTTTCAACAGCTGATCGGTGGTTTCAAAATGGCCGCCGGGTAAATAAAATGGCTCCCTGCTGTGTTTAGGGATGGATTCCTCGCTATACCGGCAGCGAAAATGGCCACCGTATGGAGGAACTTCGCTGGACGGTGAGTTTTAAGCCCATTGGAATGCATTGAAAGGTTTTCAATGCATTTCAATCGGATTTTTATTTTCGCTTTACGATGTTTTCGCTTAACAGCGATTTTCCTGGAACGGATTATTGCCGTTAAGCGAGGCACCACTGTATTAGAAACAGCATACATACTGTGCTGATATTTAAGAGATAATTAGGATTTTAGTTAAAAATTGTATCTGGTATAAAATACCAGTAAATGGTTTTATAATTTTGATACTATGCCTGGTATTTTGTAGTACTACTACTACTACTACTACTACTACTAGTAGTAGTAGTAGGAGGAGGAGGAGGAGGAGGAGGAGGAGGAGGAGGAGGAATGTGTTGTCAAGTCAGTTCTGACTTAAGATTTTCTAGGTAGAGAGTACTCAGAAGTAGTCTACCTTTCCCTTCTTCTGCAGGTGCCCTGGGACAATGGGACTTGACCAAGGTTATACAAGCTGGCTCTTCATAGGAGGCACATGACAAATTGAACTAAAAACCTCTGGCTCCACAGATACTTAACTCACTGAGTTATCCAGCCTCTTACCAAAAGCACAGTATAGTTTTTTTTTTTTGAGGGGGGTGTTGGACAGTATTCGAGTGTATTTCAGTTGTGTGCATTAAACTCAGTTTCAGTTTAAGAGAACTTCTTATTAGAGACGGAGATGAGGAGGTGGGATTACAAGTCAGCAGTTCAAGGAGGCAGGGAAACACAGGCCAGGCTATTTCTACAATTGTTATGTGGAATCAACATATATTAAAAAATAATTAAAAATTAGCATTGACCTTTATGGGTCACTACAGCATTTCTCACAAAAAGACTTTGCCTAAGAACTTCTTACTAGTTTTGGTGGGGAGTGTTTCACAGCTGATTTATTTAAATGCTTCATCTTTACCAATGAAGTTATCCTTCTCTTTTAATATTCTTGATGAAACTAATAGCTACTCAAAACAAATGTCAGCATACCCTGCTTCCCCCAAAATAAGACGTAATCTGAAAAAAAGCCCTAGTATGATTTTTCAGGATGCTCGTAATATATGCCTTACCCCCCAAAATTAAGCCCCAGTTAAGTGAAACCCACCATTGTGCAGCAGCTAGAAGAATATGACATGACTGTATTTGAATAAATGTAGATTGATGTACATGAAAAAAAAATCCCTAAAAATAAGCCCTAATGTGTTTTTTGGAGCAAAAATTAATATAAGACCCTCTCTTTTTTGGGGGGAAACACTGTATCCCTTCCGCTGCTTATATTGAGCTGAAGCTGGGTAACAGGGAGTAATTTGCACAGTATCTTCAGGAATTTCATTCCCCAGCACAATAGGCCTATATGGAGGAAAATAATTCTATACATGGATTACAAGAAAAGTAGCATATGTTTCATATCCCGCTGCCCCCCGCCCGGAAGAAAGTGGGACTTATAACACCTCTGGGAGAGAAAATGTTGCTTCAGAAAGGCACAACACTCTCATTTTCATGTCACGAACTAGTCAAGCCCCCAAAAGTCCTATGCTTGGATCTTGTGTTTAGGTTGGATGGGCCCCAACAGTTCTTGAGAAACTTATCTGTCTCTTATCTGATTTGTGTCAACCTCTGGAGTCTACAAAGGAAAATATTTAGACAAGAACAAATAGAGGCGAACAGACAGTCTTTCAGCACATCACTCTGCCCAAGAGCTGGGAAGTACATTTGTAAACCAGGCAAAGGAACTCTTTTACATTTCAAAACTGGGGGGGGAAATTCTTTGGTCAGGAAGATGTCCAGCAAGGCTGCATCCCATTTTTAAAACATTTATCAAAAAACTAAATTACATAAAAGCAGTAGCCAGAATCATATTGTCAATTTACGCTTGCATAAAAGAGGGACATGGTGGCGCTGCGGGCTAAACCGCAGAAGCTTGTGCTGGAGGGTCAGAAGACCAAGCAGTCGTAAGATCGAATCCACGCGACGGAGTGAGCTCCCGTTGCTTTGTCCCAGCTCCCGCCAACCTAGCGGTTTGAAAGCATGCAAATGCAAGTAGATAAATAGGGACCACTTCAGTGGGAAGGTAACAGCGTTCCGTGTCTAAGTCGCACTGGCCATGTGACCATGGAAGATTGTCTTTGGACAAAACGCTGGGTCTATGGCTTGGAAACGGGGATGAGCACCGTCCCCTGGAGTCGAACACGACTGGACAAAAATTGTCAAAGGGAACCTTTACCTTTACCTAAAAGAGAGATTGTGCAAGACTTGGAAGCAAATGGCAGCTCATTGAGGAGGTTCTGGCTGCATCTCTGCCCCCTCCCCCAGATGGCCAGGTATGTGTCCAGGAATGCAATGAACACCTTGTTAATAAGTGAGAAATTGTCACCATGACTTATTTGATTTTTCTTAGGCAGATCTAAATTGGCAATAGGATTGTGGTCTATTTATTTATTTATTTAACTTGTATACCACCCAGCAGCAAAGAAAACAACGTAGACGTAATATAACAAACAAAAGAAATCAAATCATCAAATTAAAAACAAAATAATCAAGAAATCAAGGGGAAAAAAAATACAGCTAGACACAACACCAACCAAACCCTTGGCTTCTTTCTTAAGGCTGCCTCAGCTTAGTTGATTCCAGTAAAGCCACCTACAAAGAGGTGGTCCCATGTAGTACTCCTACAGTGTTTGATTCCTCCCAGTGCCTTCCACTTGCTGTACCTACTGAGTGGCACTGTTTCTTTTGGCAGCTTCTCTGAAAGAGGTGAATGATGGATAAGTGAAATTCACTGCTATTACCTGTGCTCTAAGAATAGTTTTGAGCAAGGGGCTGAACTGTTCTATATTGAAAAGCATTTCTGAACCTGCTGGGATGCCAGTAACAAGATGAAGAAGGATCCTGGTTCAGGATCCAGCAATTAAGACACGGAGACAAGAGTCATGAACCAAAAGCTCTCCTCACCCAAGTGAGAGGTTTATTTTATAGTACAGAGTAAACAATACTAACAGCTAGTAAGCTTCATAGTGATGGATTACATCCGTGCGCTAATGAGCAATGCTAACGAGCAGGTGTGTTATCAATGTTTTGTCTTCATGCAAGGCCTTGGCTCCAGATAAAGGCAAGATGCTCTAATTGTTTTCTGGCTACTGAATCAGGGTCACCGTGACCTTCTTCCAGACGTGGTTTGCCAGCACCTAGATGAGGTCACAACAAGATCATAAGGTCATCCAGTGCCAGCTATAATTGTTTGATCAAAGATATTCAATTCACCATGGCCATACTATGTATCTTAGCTGTAGCCAGCTAAAGCATCATGGCCAGTTTTCATCCAAAGTATGGCTCCGTTGTAGCAACCTCATCCCACTGCCCCATAAAACTCTGGGGAACGTTTTCTCATTCAGAAGTCTGAAACCATTATTTCATGAGCAGAAGATGCTTTGTTAAAAATAAAGCTCATTTTTCTGGATACCAGCCATGGTTGTTCAAATGGTGTCACATACAGTTTAGGATATGAGAGAGTGTGTGACTTGACCTGGGGGGGTTTGGAGAGTTGGGCGTCCATTTTTGACTGGCACCCAAGAAGAAATGTGGTGGTGCAACACCTTCTTTAGCTTTAGTTTCTTTAGGAAACTCTTTGATTCATAAATTTCTAAATGTTTTGCTTCATAACATATCTTTGCCTCGAAGCAGTCAACATAATGATTAACTTGCCTAATAAAAAGTTTGGAATTTCAGGAAATTAACAGGTGCTCGGCAAGGCTAGCTTGCCTTTTTATATTTTTCACCAGCTTTTATGAGTGGGTAATGTCTTTATAACTATATCTTACACTGGTTTAAATAGAACCTCACACTTTCCTCATTGGACCACCCACTCCCCTATCACCATTTCACTCTATTTGCTTAAAATTTGGCAGTGTTTACAAAATGGAAATTAATAATGCACACCATCCTTCTGAAAGAACATTAACATTGAGATTCAGTAATCTGAAGGGGGAGGAGACTCAATAACATTTTCAACAGAAAAATAGAAGCTTAGTGATGATTTTGATATGCAAATAAATAAAAGTAAGGTATTAAGCATTGCAGAGATTTGAATTTCTGGTAAAATTCCCTTTTTGCAACACAGTAGAAGTACAGAGTCACAGAGGAAAATAGCTACAATTTCCCCTGAGTCCATTCTTATTAATTAGCACTTAAAGTCTCAGTAAGTCACTCTGAGACATTTGTAGGAGAAAAAATAAAAACAAATCTTTAATTACAGTGGCTTGAAATTGTAGTCCAGGGGACTCTCAAGAGTCTCCTCCAGCACAACAATTCAAAAGCATCAATTCTTTGGCAGTCAGCCTTCTTTATGGTCCAACTCTCACTTCCATACATCACTACTGAAAAAACCATAGCTTTGACTATGCAGACCTTTGTCAGCAAGGTGTTGTCTCTGCTTTTTAAGAAGCTGTCTAGGTTTGTCATCGCTTTCCTCCCAAGAAGCAGGCGTCTTTTAATTTCATGGCTTCTGTCACCATCTGCAGTGATCATGGAGCCCAAGAAAGTAAAATCTGTCACTACCTCCATATCTTCCCCTTCTGTTTGCCAGGAGATGATGGGACCAGTTGCCATGATGTTAGGTTTTTTTTGTTTTATTTTGTTTTGTTTTATGTTGAGCTTCAGACCATTTTTGGCGCTCTCCTCTTTCACCCTCATTAAAAGGTTCCTTAATTCCTCCTCACTTTCTGCCATCAGAGTGGTATCATCTGCATATCCGAGGTTGTTGATATTTCTTCCAGCAATCTTAATTTTAGCTTGGGATTCATCAAGTCCTGCCTTTTGCATAGTGTATTCTGCATATAAGTTAAATAAGCAGGGAGACAATATACAGCATTCTTCCCAATTTTGAATCCATCAGTTGTTCAATATCCAGGTCTAACTGTTGCATCCTGTCCCACATATAGATTCCTCAGGAGGTAGATAAGGTGGTCAGGCACTCCCATATCTTTAAGGACTTGCCATAGTTTGCTGTGGTCCACACAGTTCACTGACACCCAGGATGTCAATGTTTATTCTTGCCATCTCCTGTTTGACCACATCCAGCTTACCAAGGTTCATAGCTCTTACATTCCAGGTTCCTATGCAGTATTTTTCTTTGCAGCATCAGAGTTTCCTTTCACTTCCAGGCACATCTGCAGTTGCGCATCCATTCAGCTTTGGCCCAACCACTTCATTAGTTCTGGAGCTACTTGTACTTGTCCTCCACTCTTCCTCAGTAGCATGTTGGACGCCTTCCAACCTGAGGGGCTCATCGCCGAGCGTCAAATCTTTAGCCTTTTGTTTCTGTCCATGGAGTTTTCTTGGCAAAGATACTGGAGTGGCTTGCCAGTTTGTGCTCCAGTTGGATCGTGTTTAGTCAGAACTCTCCACTATGACCTGTCCATCTTGGGTGTCCCTGCACGGCATAGCTCATAGCTTCTCTGAATCACTCAAGCCCCTTCGCCATGACAAACCAGGAATTCATGCACATAGATAAAATAAATTAATAGTTCTAATAAACTCTAATAAACATATTCATCTTATTGCAGACATCCAACCCTGACTATTTACTTGCTCATTTGGTAGCTACCTAAGTAATTTATTGTTACATTTCAATCAAATACTTTATCAAAACCTGGCCATTTATTATAGAGCTCCTGCAAAGTAAATCATTCTTTGCAGACATTCTTTTCTTCATGAGCCAGCAAGTATTGAACTTCTGCCTGTCACTGTTCCCATCTCTCTCTCATCTTCTGTTTCCTCCGTTTAAAATTTAAAATATAAACTCCTTCAGGCAGTGTTCTGTCCTTTTTTAGTCCTTCAAAAATACATCACACAAAAATTGTGCCATTTAAAATAAGTCAACACCATTGATTGTATTGCTATTGTAACTCTTATAGGCTATTTGATTCAGCCCAGCAGGTGGGCAAATCTTTAGAAAGGAGCTGGGATTGTAAAGTTTCAGTTGAGAGAGAGAGAAAGAGAGAGATAGAGAGAGAGAGAAGAAAGGAGTTACTATTCCCTTGGAGCTGGAATCAAGCCCTTGATTTATGTAATAGAAACATAAGGTAAATAGATTTGTGCAGAAGAGGTAATGGAAGGGCAAATTCTTATAGCAACAAAATATGCTTGTACCTATCCTTCTATTGTTTTAATTTGTCTATTCATTTTATTTATTTAAAATATTTTTACCTCACCTTCCTTCTTAAAAAGGAGCCAAGGCAGCTTGCAGCATTAAAAGACAATGTTTAAATCTAACAAAAAAAAAATAAGTATATAAATTCCAAAAAGCATTAAACAAATACCACACTAAGGTGGTATTGAGGCTTGAAGATTTTGTCTCCGTACTATCTTTTTTGAGTCTTGGATCCTTGTAGAAGAAAAATACTTAGAAAGATGGAGCTATCTTGAGATTGGGCTCCTGGCACTTTTTGAGTAGGGAGAATTTTGGGGGCTTTATTTTCTGAGATTCTCACTCTGGGGCCTTGTGCATGGAACCCATGGCCAAGCACGCATGGCACTCAATTTGAATTGAGTTGTTGTTGTTGTTCAATTTACAGTTTCAACTTCAAATTCTGCACCCAATGAATAAGCCATGCTGAGCTGGGGCTTACCTTTGCCATCTTCCCCAGAGGACACGAGATCTCTGTTTAGTCTTGTGTGAGTAGCTTTAGAAGAGGGGGGATGTATAGGCTATATAAGGGCCATTCGCCCCTCTTTGCTTCCTCTTGCTGGCATTTTTCAGGAGAAGAGCTGGCTGTTTGGTCCTCTCTCTGACTGTGTTTCAGTCAGCTTCTTTGCTACTGTAACTGCTCTCCTTTCCCACCATTGACTTCCTTGTAGGGTTGCGCCTGGTTTTGGGCCTGTGGTTCTTCACCTACCTCGGTTGGAGAGACGAGACCTGGCTTCCCTTGCATGGCCGTTCCCGGTTTGAAGCTGTGGTTCTGCTGCTGCCTCGGCTGGAGGGACGAGCCCGGCTTCCTGGATAGGGTTGCTTCCCCACGGCTACTGCATTGCCAGAGGAGTGACGAGGAGTGTTATGAAGCCCTTTGAAGAGCTGGGGCATTTGTGAATATGCCCCCCGTTGCCTCCTTCTTGGTGGGAGGTTCTGACCTTAGTCCCTGGTGCCTGTCATCCCTGGCAACCTTTGAGACTTCTTCACCTCCCCTGGCTGGATCAGGCTTGTTGCTTTGTAACCTGCTGGAGTGCTGGTGGTGACGGCTGAGCCCTAGAAAGGACTGGCCATATGATCAACCCTAGTGCATAACAGTGACTAAAGCATCTTCGGCAGTAAGCCTGTTGAGGATGACTGAGACCTTTTACTGGGTATGATGAAAGGGGGTAGTCTGGGTGTTGAATGTTTTTGTTCTATTTTTATTTATTTATTTTTCTTTCTTTCTTTTCTTTATATCAATCAATCATTTGATTGATTGATTGATTGATTGATTAAACAGACGCCTTTTAGGCCAGATGGGCGGGGTATAAATCAAATAAATAAATAAATGAATAAATAAATAAACAAACAAACAAACAAACAAACTTATATGCCACCCATTTAGACATAGTCTACTCTGGGCGGCTCACAATACACACAGTAAAAACAATTAATATATAATGACAATTTGCAACATTTACACAATAGATGATAGTTAAAAATAGAGGAAGAGAAGAAGTAAGTTAAGTAATGCCTGGAGGGAAGGTCTGTCTATATAACCAGGTCTTGAGTTGGTTTTTAAAAACGCCTAGCGTTTTTTTTAATTGTTTAAACTTTTTAAATTGTTTAAACTTTTTATTTTTATTTTGCTTAGTTTTCCTCAAATTATTTTCTTTTGCATAATTCTATATGAGTCATAGTGTTAATCGATTAATTTGTTTGCATATATTGTTACTGATGTCTGATTAGACAGAGCAGAGCAGAAAACGGGGCATACGTGCAACGTTGAATTGTAGTTGCTCCTGATGGTGTTGGATCTGGAGAATAACCAGATAGGTTTCCTGGGTCACGGGGCCGGAGCAGAGGAGACATCCGTCTATGGACTCAACTAGGGTCGGCATCTCTTTGTCCTGTACAGGGATCCAGTGTTGTTTCACGAAGGCCATGTCAATGAAACAGCAGTTGGCCCCAGAATCGACCATGACATAAACAAACAGCCAGCACCCATCCGGTAAGCAAAGTTTCACTAGCATAAGGAATGGACCCTGGATATTAACATAGGGTTCAGGGGACCCAGCTAAGTTCCCCACATCTGGGGGTCCACTCAGACATGGGGTAAATCTTTTACTGGCAGTGGTAGCACGGAGCCAGGGGTATGCCATTTGACAAAGCAGCTGGAAGCGAAGTGTCCTGCTCCCCCATAGTACAGGCAGAGATTCTGGGAATGGCATTGTGTTTTCTCCTCAGGGGTGAGGTGTGGCCGATCAGCCCCTAACTGCATGGGCTCAGAATCCTCTTATCTGGTGCTAGTGGGCGTTGGGGGTGGCTGTGAGGGATGGGAACCACCCCATACTAGGCTTCGACTCTCTCGGTGGCCATCAATGTGATGGCACAGCGCAATTAGTTCCTGCAGCGTATTGGGTTGGTCTACACACACCAGCTCATCCAGGATATCATCAGCCAGCCACTCTGTTTATTGGTCCATCAGAGCTGCCTCATTCCAGAGCAAGCCTTGGGCTAAGAGTCTGAAGTCAGTGGAATACTGAGAAACTGACCCTTTACCCTGTTTCAGGGCCCGAATCTTCTTATTGGCAGTAGCAGCTTGCAAGGGATTAGCAAATGCTGCTGAAATATGATCCAAAAAGCCCTGGTAATTGGTTAACACAAGTGAAGGAGCAAGGAGGAGTAGCCCATTTAGCTGTCCCTTGAGAATGCTAACAGTGAAGCGTACCTTGGTTTTGTCCGTGGGAAAATCTCTGGCACACAGCTCAATATACAGTTTACACTGTGCCAGGAATGCTGGAAACTCCTCCACCTTTCCTCCAAACTTTTCTGGAGGAAGAACAGGGCACTTGACCTGGGCAACAGCATTGGCCTGAGATTGCAGTTGTTGTTGCTGATGCTGTGCCACCATTTGTGTAAGATATTGCACCTGAGTAAGCACAGCATTTAGCTGCCCAGAACCTTCACTTGCTTCTCCCTCCATCTTGTGGAGAGAGAATGTGGTGGAAGCAATCTGCCATGTTCCCAGGGGGTCTCAACAGGCAAAAGTCCAATAAGGCAGTCCAATATCAGAAGTCCAGAAGATGCAAAGCAGATACCAAAATTCCAAAGCCAAAAACAAACCGTAGTCAGAAGTCAGAGTCCAAAGCCAAGAGTCCAGAGGACAAGGTCCAAGATAAGCAGGAGCGTGGATATGAGCCTGAGTGTAGACTTGTTGCTTCCGCAAGCTTCCAAGCCTTCTAGGTGCAGATTATATAGCAAAAGCAGTCATCAAACTCAAAGAAGCCTTCCATCCTATTAAAACTCAGGACTGGTTGACCTGATGTTCCTGTGGGAAACGTTCGTGTTAGCCTCTGACCTTCATGTCATTAGTCTTTGCCAAAGCTTAGCCCTCACCCTGGCTACTGGGGAAGAGAATCTGGTGGTGATTCAGCTGTCTGTGCTTCTAATTGCCCAGCATTTTCCTCAGCTGTAATTAGCCCCTCAGATTCCAGATCCTCTTTGGCTGAACTCATGACACTTGGATACACTGAGGGTCTCACTTTTAGGAATTGTGCCAAAGAAAGCACCCTGTGAGTTTAGATTGATATAGCACCTGTCTTATCCTGAAGAGGGCTTGGTTAATGATGCCATTCCTCAGGAGCTATGTACTGTGTGCTATACATCATTTGATGAAGCAGTTAGCATGGTCCTCTGGTGTGGAATGGGGGCAGAAATGGCAAAATGTGACATTAAATTTGCATTTCAGATTTTGCCAGTCAACCCACAGGATTTTGACCTGTGGGATTTTATTTTCAAGGGTCTTTTTACATATACAGAGCACTGCCCATGGGCTGTTCCATTTCATGCACGGCTTTTGAATGCTTTAGTTTTTTTTATTGAATGGAAGCTTAGGACTACAGTGGGTTGTAAAATTACAGTTCATTACCTTGATTATTATCTTTTTTGCAGCGAACAGAACACAGGGACATATCAATTCATATTATATATATTATATTATATATTACATATTATATATATTGCTTTCCGAGCAATGGCAGATGAGCCAAGTGTACCTTTAAGCGAAGAGAAAACGGAAGGGCTGGCTTCGACCCTGACGTTCTTAAGTATTGAATTGGGCAGCAAACATCTAAGTTGCCACAAGAAAAGTTAGATTACCTTAAGGACAGGGTGGCCTCAAATTGACAGTAGAAAAAAGTGACCCTGAGGGCATTACAGGAATTGGTGGGACATCTAAATTTAACTTGTAGAGTGGTGGCAGCTGGTCATGCCTTCTTGCATCATAGGACAAGAGTTATACATGGTATTAGAGAGGACTTAAAAGTTTAGAGGCAGTTTTTAGACAAATTCAATGGCATTTCCTTCCAGAGTGGTCAGAGGATGCTTAAGGCTGAGTTTCATAGTCCCTATGCAGTGGCGGTTAGTGCAGATTAAACATGTATTTTGCGGAGTCCCATAGCAATAGCAGGTAATTATAGCTCATCTGAACTCCCAGCACTGCAGATCGTGCAATTACAGTGCTTGGGGGGAAAAGATGCACTGGGAACACACCCGGACCAACAGTCAACATGGAGAGAATGGCTCGAGGTCTGGCGTGGTCAAATTTGGGCCAGCAGACTTTCTCACTGTCTTCAGGACTGGGAGAACTCGGGCCAGGGACTATTTTAATTGTTGTAAGCTTCCCAGAGACCTTTGAGTAGAGTGGGCGGCATATACGTTAAATAAATAAATATGGATAAAACACGGGCCACACTTTATTGAATATAACTGGCAAAAACACAAATAATGATGTTTAATTATAATAAATATGAACATGACATGTTTGTAAACAAATGTGGTTTTAAAATGTGGTAATTATATTAAATATTTAGATATAAATATCGTTAAAGTGACTCAAAAATTAAAGGAGCAAAAAAGTGATATTAAAGATAAATTGCAGGAGTATTCTAAATTGAAACTAAATTGAATCGCCATGATCAAAATGAAAATATTACCAAAAATCACTTTTTTTATTCAGGATGCTCCCAATACAATTAGAAGAAGATTTTAAGTACTGGCAGGAATTAATGAATGGATTTTGTAATCAAGGTAAACAATCAAGAATAAATAAAAGATATTGGTATAAGGCTCAAAAATGGAGGTTTAGGAATTCCAAATATAAAATATTATTATATAGCAAATCAGTTAAGATTATTTATTTATTTATTTATTTATTTATTTATTTATTTATTTATTTATTTATTTATTTATTTATTTATTTATTTATTTATTTATTTATTTATTTATTTAACTTATATGCCACCCACGCTAGCCAAAGGTCTCTGGGTGGCTGACAACATTAAAAATGCAACAAAAAGGCAAAATCATTAAACTGCAATTAAAATATATACAGTGGTGCCTCGCATAGCGAGGTTAATCCGTTCTGGATTAACCTTCGCTATGCGAAAACATCGCTAAACGGGAATAAAAAAGCCATAGAAACGCATTGAACTTTGTTCAATGCGTTCCTATGGCTTGAAAACTCACCGTTAAGCGACGTTTCTCCATAGCGCCGCCATTTTCGCGCCCTCGGTAAGCGAGGGCAGGGCGCGAAAATGCGGCGCGGACCTTCCGGCGGCCATTTTGGAACCGCCGATCAGCTGTTCTCCCCTGCTTCGTTCTGCGAAGATCGCTAAGCGAATCGCTTAGTGATCATCGCAAAGCGAAAAATCGCCATAGGGGCCATCGCTGAGCGAATGCTCCAGCGATGGCCCGGACCCCCTCGCTATGCGAATTCATCGCATAGCGAAGCATTCGCTAAGCGAGGCACCACTGTACTCTAAAAATTGCCATCAGGACCCACAGCTGATATTATTTCAATTAAAAACTTTCTGGAACAGGAAGGTTTTGACCTTGATATATATTATTTACATCTCAAAGATTAATTTGATGGGAAATGAAATCTTCAGAAATTAATGGGAATATTGGAAAATATTTGTTTAATGTAGTAAAGTTTAAGTACCAAAAAAGTTGCCAGATTGAAAGAGTGGATAATTAAAATGAGATCAAAGGATCAGATTATAGTTAAACATCAAACTAATAAACCATCATGGTATAATTATATCCATTTAGATAGTTGGACAAATGAATGGTTGAAAACTAATGGCAAATGTAGAGAATGTACGAAGGTAAATGGTAAATGTTAAATGTTCCCCTTGACAATTTTTGTCCAGTCGTGTTTGACTCTAGGGGGCGGTGCTCATCCCCGTTTCCAAGCCATAGAGCCAGCGTTTTGTCCGAAGACAATTTTCCATGGTCACATGGCCAGTGCGACTTAGAGACAGAACGCTGTTACCTTCCCACCGAGGTGGTCCCTATTCATCTACTTGCATTTGTATGCTTTCGAACCGCTAAGTTGGCGGGAGCTGGGACAAGCGACGGGCGCTCACTCCGTCCCATGGATTCGATCTTACGACTGCTTGGTCTTCTGACCCTGCAGCACAGGCTTCTGCGGTTTAGCCCACAGCACCACCACGTCCCTTTTGAGAAAGTAATAAGTACGAACAATTTCTATAATCACAAGACATGCAGAAAGATGCTTTGAGGAACGGAGTAGTAAGTAGAATTTATAATTTAATTTTGGAACAAGAGGAAAAAAGAGACAGAAACAGAAGGTTTGAAATTAATTTGGGAAAATGATTTAAAGACAGAAATTAAAACAGAGGATTGGACAAAAATTAGGAAGATGAGAGCTTTAAGATTAATATCAATAAGAATAAAAATTAAAATTAGTTTACGGTGGTATATGACTCCAATGAAATGAAATATAATAAATTCAGACTAATCTAAGGCCTGTTGGAAAGGTGATGAAGAAATTGGCACGTATTATCATATGTGGTGGGAGTGTAAATGGATTCAGAAATTTCCCAATACATGATGTATTTGGGAATACATGATGTATTTGGAAAAGATATTGAATTCTATTATAAAAGTGCTTTGTTTTCAATTTTTTAAAAGATGGAACTTGGTTATTGCTCAAAGGAATTGATTTCCAATTTTATGACAAGTGCTAGAATATTAATAGCTCGATTCTGGGAAGATAAAAATGATATTAAATTAGAAGAGTGGTATAATGAAGTATGGGACATTGCATTAAATGATAAATTGACTACTGAACTGAAGATGAAAAGAGGGGAAATAAGTTCAAATATTTTTATGCTATTTGGGGTAGATCTGTTGAATTTGTATTAGTGAAAGGAAAGGGGAAAGCCCCTAAACAACAATCAATTCAAATTTGGAAGAGAGGTTCGTATTAAAAGTATTTCTCCAAAGGGTCCCGTGGGTATGGGGGCGCTCTGAGGTTTAGATTGTATAAGTAAGTGTTTTGTATTTTGGTAATTGCTTTGTTTTTGGAAATTTTCAAAAAATTAAATTATTAAGAAGTTGGAAGGGGCCTGTAAGGCCATCAAGTCCAACCCCGTGCTCAATGCAGGAATACGAAGACACATACGAATACAAAAGTTTCCTACATTGGAAAGGTCTGTACATCTTCCATGGATGCCTCAGTGTAAAATTGAATGAAACAGTGTGTTTTCTTATTTAACAAAAAAGTGTTCCAGCTCCCCAAAAGCTAATTTTTCAGGAACTTGACAATGGAAGCACCTTCTCTCATCAGCATGTACACAACTTGATACATGTACTGATAACTCTCCGCCTCCCATTCTGCAACTGTCATCTCACAGCAGTTGTCTTCTTTCCACAAGAACAAAAAGGATCTCTCCTTTCCACAAGGCGCTGTCTAATTATGTAAGGGGAAAAGTGATTAACTGATTATGATGAATAAATTAATCTCTGAGGAGTTGTATGAATTCAGACATCTCTAATTAGTATGATTTTCATGGGGCATCTCAAAACATCCTCTGTTCCTATTAGCAATGATTAACAGAACAATAAGTAAATTTTGGCAGCTCCTTGCAAAATTATGAGAATCAACCTAGGAGACAAAGATTAAAGATTCATGAAAAATTTGCCACTGATTGATAATGAGGGAATGACAAGTACCGAAGGCCTCCCTGATGAAGGCACCTATTTCTAATGATTTTATAATAAACAGCAGCAGTACTGGCATGGTTTTCATCCTGTCAATTGTTCTATTCCTAACAACTCTATACTTAACGGAAATCAAGTTTCTAAACTTTATTCTAAACACACTGGTCATTATGTTCCAGATTAGCAAACATGCCTTGGCAATATTAGGACATAAGAGTTTCTCTGAATAAGCCTGGGAAAATTCTGTTTCATTTTATTGGCAAGAAGTCTCCAAAATGTTCAGATTTCTTCATATTTGAATTAAGAGTAAACATATTCAAATATGCTGTTTCAGTTATGTGCTACGAAGTTCCTTCCGACTTATGTTGATTCTATGAATAAGTGACCTCCCCCCCCCCAAAAAAAGGGGGGTATCCACAACAGCCCTGCACAGCAACCCCATGCCTGCATTGAGCCAATTCATCTCTACACTCAAGAGGAGTGCTTTAAAACTAGTATGAAATTGTGCCCATTCCTTGAGAGGTCTGACCTGGCCACCATGACACATGCCTCAGTTACATCCCAGCTGGATTACTCTAAAGCACTTTACATGGGGCTGCCTTTGGAAAGAGCTTGGACACTTCAGTGGTCCAAAATGCTGCAACCAGCTTGTTAACTGGGACCAGTTACAGGGATCACAGCAGCTCCACTGGCTTCCAATCCATTTCCAGGTACAACTCAAAGTGCTGGTTTTAACCTATAAAGCCCTAAACAGCTCGGGTTCCAGCAATCTTAAAGACCATACCTTTCTTTATGAGCCTGCTTGGGAGTTAAGATAATCAGGGAAAGGCTTTATCTCAGTGCCTCTGTTGCTGCCCCAAGACTTTGAAATCCTCTCCCATAGAAGGCCAGGCTGGCCCCATTTTTGCTGTCCTCCCGCAAGCACGCAAAGGCCTTTCTCTTCAGGCAGGTTTTTCCTTAGTGACTAGTTGTCTAGGAGGCAAAAAATGTAATGGTTTGTATATTTTGTTGCTTCTAAATCTGTTTTTAGTAATGTTTTTATGTAATGTTTTAATATAATGTTATTAATTCTTTATATTTGAATAATTTACTGTTTTTAGCTTTTAATATTGTGTTTTTAATGATGTAAACCACATTTCTTAGACGAAGGGTGAGGTAAAAATATTTAAAATTTTAAAAAAAGTTACTTTTTTTCTTTTCCAGTTGCTTCCATTTTTCCCCATCAGAATAGTCTTCCAGTGAGTTTTGTCTTCTTATGATATACCCAAATTACAATTGCGTCTGTTTAGTCATTTTTGTGTCTAGGGAAAGTTCAGGCTTGATTTGATCTATCGCCTGCTTATTTGTCTTTGTCCATGATGTCTGCAAAGCTGTTCTCCATCTTTCAAATTAATCTTTGGTTTTCCCTGTGGGCTTTCTTCATTATCTGTCTTTCACATTTGTACATAGTAACTTGGAATACTACAGTGTAGATTATCTTCATCTTGGTCTCTAGTGACACATCATTACTCTTAAGTATGTTTTTCCCCCTAGTTCCCCTAGTGGATTGATGTCTGAACCATTGTATAGAAGATATTTTAACAATGCTAATGTCTTCATTGCCCACTCTCAAGATATATAATTCTTCCATAAACTATTGGCTTTTCAAAAATCAACTGCAGTTCTGCTTTTGCAGTTCTTTCTTCTTCTAATATAGTGTCATCTGCATGACTCAGATTATTATAGTGTAACCCCTATGGAATATTGGTTCAGCCTAAAAGGGTGGGACTAAGAAAGAGCAGGGCTGTGAGTAAGAGTCTGAATCTCAGACAGAGCAGGAGAGCTGAAGAGGCTGGAGCTGCTGTTGCCAGTTGGACTACTAATGCCCTTGTCAACTTGGTTTAGGTATAATTCCACATGTGGACCTGGCTCTTCTATGTATTGGCCAAGATCTTGAACTTGAATTCAAAGAGACACTTCAACTTCGCATTTCTGCAAGCAACTTCTGTATTTATGCTATCATCCTAGGACTTGGATGCACAAATTGTAGCATTTGTTATAATTGAGAGCAATCATATAACTGTGAACAAGAAAAGACTCATTTTGTGAAATTATGTTTGCAAGGTTCATCAATAGATATAAAAAAATTAGTAAACAGCTCTATAGAACCTAAAAATGTTACAACAGTGGATATTTTTAAAAATGATAGACCAAAAAATGATAGACCAAAAAATTGTAGACCTGCCTATTCTGGTCCAGGTCTTTCAGTAAACTCTTACCGCTGAATATTATTTGCTTAAGTAATATGTATTTACATCTGTGGACTCTTCATCATATGAATGATAAGGGCAGTTGTGTTCTCAATTGGATTTTGACATTAACTACAGTGGTGCCCCGCATAGCGACATTAATTCGTTCCGGATTAATTGTCGCTATCTGGAAACATCGCAATGCGGGGGGAAACCCCATAGAAACGCATTAAACTTTGTTTAATGCATTCCTATGGGGTGAAAACTCACTGTTATGCAAAGATCCTCCATAGCGCCGCCATTTTCGCCGCCTCGGTAAGTGAGGAAATCACGCGAAAATGGTTGCGGCGGCCATTTTGGGCTCCCGTTGGCCATTTTGGAACCGCTGATCAGCTGTTCCGCAAACATCGCAATGCAAAGATCGGTAAGCGAAACGCTTACCGATCATCACAATGCGATGTTTAGGCTATTAAAACATTGCAATGCAATCGCATTAGCGATCCCCAAAAATAATCACTATGCGGATTCGTCGTTAAATGGTGCGCTTGTTATGCGAGGCACTACTGTATCTAGATTTAGTTCCTTATGTGGCAACCATCATTGCCACTTCTTTCTGAAAAGCATCTCGTCTTTAACTCTGTACCTGTGGCAGACAGACAAAACCTGGTCCTTTCCATACTTGAAATGCCTGCACCTCTTTGGCCTGTGAAAATGGATTGGAAATTTCAGCTCTATTCAGGATCATCCCATGATTCACATATTTGAAATAGAAAAACCTGATATTTAACAACAAACAAACATACAAACAAACCTGTGCTTTCCAGAATTTGTTCTGCAACTTCTCTTTCTTAGCTAAAAATCAATCTTACAGTTCTTATCTAAGCAGCTCTGCAGACAGACATGCACAGAAACCTCATTAATAATTGGTTAGTTGACAGAGGAAAGGTATGTGTAAAACCATGTTGCATGGTGGCCTTAAGATTGTTGCACAGAGATCCCTCAATTTCCTGAAGACGTCTCAGGAAAAAAAATGCACAGTTAGTTTCCTTTGGGACAGAGAGAGTTTCCAGAGACATGACATCCTATTAGCATCTGGCTGTTTATAAATGAACCACTTAGTGTGAGAAATTTGTCACCCTCCAGATCTAATTGGACTCCAACTCTAGTCAGGAGGCTTAGTCAGGAATGATGTAGTTGCAGTTCAACAACATCTGGAGTGCCACAGATCCCTAATTTCTGACCAACAGTTATAAAAGTGCTTGTTTTCTAGAATAAAAGGCAGAGCTCCAAACCTTCAAGTATATTAGATATAGTTCATACTTGAATTGAATTATATAATTCATTTTTGAGTTGAATTTTAATACTAGGTATTGTGTTTCAAGCACAGAAAGTGTCTACCATTATTTAACCTTCTTATTGTCACAAAACATTTCAAAGAGACCAGAACTGTATTTGGTTAAGTGATTGTGAGACAGGTGCGCCATCTTTAAATATGAAAGAAGGCAAAGCATTTCCAGTCCATCAGCACATACTATTATCAGGAATAGAATGTTCCCTATCTAAAACACATTAAGCAGTTGTAAATTGATGCAACAAAGGTCATATCATCTTCCTATAGTGTTATCATGCCAAAATATGCAAAGTTATTCAGGTTATTCAAAGGTGGCGGCAGCAGGGGAAGGGGGGAGTTTGCAATGTCTTCAGTACCAGCAAGAAGTTGCCTCGTCAATGCTGTTCTAGACAAGACTAAAAGGGAATGGCTGAATTGTATTATTGAAACTAGACATTTTAATGGATGTTGAACTCTGCAGACTTCACAGCTTTATCTTTCTTTAGCTTTTAAACACCACCCTATAATTCAGCACTATCAGCTGCCACCTCTTTCATTTTATCATCCACAGGTGAATACATTTGTTGAAAACATGATTTTCAGGTGTTTTATGCAAGTTGGAGCTGTCAGGTAGCTCAAAGGAAGAGGGGGGATGCCTGACAGTTGTTCAAGGAAAGGGCATTTGTAATAGTGATTCATACCGTGCTGCTCAGTAACAAAGGAGACCTGCCTAAAGGACGAAGCATGCAGCTATGAGGAAAATGTTCCTGAATGCATGATGTTGTGCCTAAATGTTATTATCTAAGACTAGAAGATCCTTACATTTCTCTGGGGGACATAGGAGACTTAGTAACACGTTCTTTGTTCTTCAGTTTTTCCCAACATGAAAAACGTTGGAGGGTTCCATGTGGCACCTCTCCCACATGGGAATGCTACATAGTCTTCTGAGGGAAGTCACACATCCCTGATGTGGAAAACGTCCATCTGCTCTTGGGATTTTCAGCTGCAAGAAAATAAGTGTTGTTAATGTTTCTCTATCAGCATATTAATGTACAGGTCCAGCCTAAGGCATGATTGCATGAATGTCTGGGGGAGGGTTGAGGTTCTTTCTTTCTTTCTTTCTTTCTTTCTTTCTTTCTTTCTTTCTTTCTTTCTTTCTTTCTTTCTTTCTTTCTTTCTTTCTTTCTTTCTTTCTTTCTTTTTTGACCCAAGCTCCTCAAACTATGCTGGCAAAACTGGCTATTGGGAATAGCTATTTGCTGTTGGACATCATTTCCAGCATCATGCACACTTTAAAAAAAAAGACGAACAAAATGTGAAGATTTCTAAAAACTCACACAAAAACACTTTAATTACATGTGTCAAAACTGCAAAGAGTTGTGAAATGGAAATGCACACCAAAAGGCATGTCAATGTCTTTTGTGTTGGGAAAGCACGTAGAATTGGGGAAAGATAAATTGGTCCCTGGAATAACCATGCAGGAGTGTTACTTTGATGAGAAGCATCAGGATCCAATCACATGTTTCTGCTGAATCCTGTGCTGCTTGATCCACTCCTTCACCCTCCCATGCTCCCTCAAGACCCTATCTGGAGAGCTGGGTACTCCTCTAGTGCACAGGATCCTGTCTATGGCTTTGTAGTTGCAGTAATAGATTTCAGTATGTTGCCTTGCTAGATTATCTGAAATTTATTTCATTGTTAATTTTGTTAATTCGTTTGTTGCCTTTTCCTCAAGCCATAGATTGAATGAGCTTCACATCCTTATCAAGGAATAAAGTCGCCAGAATCCTATTGAATTTTGCAATAACATTGGTGCTCTGCAGCATCAGTATTCCGTAATTCCATTGGCTTAATAGCAAGTCAGTGGCACTTGGACAAGCTCTGCCTAACTTACTGAAATTAAGTGCAGCCAATTGATGAGATGGCAGGGTATTTCTCATCTGTTCAACTCAGCATGCAGTTGAGATAGGTCCTGGCACTTGACAGTTAGGTGCAATTAACTGTGACAAGTTATACAAACCATATGCAAACACTAATAGGATTCTCACCATAAGTTATTTGAAAATACAAAACACAATTAACACCCTCCCGCCCAGATGGGACATTTTGCTCCCCCCGAAGTCATGGTTTGTTGCAGAATTCAAACAGTTGCAAGGTAGATAGTTTGGCTTAAATCCTGTTACTTAGCATAGTACGTCATAACTAGAATAGGTCCACTGAATCAGTTGAACTTAGTTGACTCACCAAACCCAACCCTATTTGTGACTTAATAAGTTAATCATAGAATGATAAAATCTTAAAATAACTGAGTTGGAAAGGGCCTATAAGGCCATTGAGCCAACCACTTGCTCAATGTAGGAATCCAAATTAAAGCAGAGCTGACAGATGGTTTTTCAATTTTTTCTTGAATGCCTCTAGTGTTGGAGAGTTTATCACCTCCCGAGGTAATTGGTTCCATTGTCATACAACTCTAATGGTTAAGAAGTTTTTCCCAATAGAGTGGTCTTTTAGACCAGATGGGTGGGGTATAAGTCTAATAAATAAATAAATAAATAAATAAAATAAAGATATACAGACTAAATCTGGCTTCCTGTAGCTTGAGCCCATTATTATGTATCCTTCATTCTGGGATGATTGGAAATAGATCTTGCCTTTCCTCTGTATGGCTATCTTTCAAGTATTTGAAAAGTGCTATCATATCTTCCCAAATCTTATTTTCTCAAGACTAAACATGCCCAGTTCTTTCTGTCTTTCTTCATAGGGCTTGATTTCCAGTTCCCTGATCATCCTTTTATTGGCACCTTTCTTAAAGTGTGATGAGGCCTAACCAGTGCTAAATAGAGAGGAACTGTAAACCTATGGGTTTTGGAGACTATACTACTGTTTGTTTGTTTATTTATTTATTTATTTATTTATTTATTTATTTATTTATTTATTTATTTGTTTGTTTGTTTGTTTATTTATTTATTTATTTATTTATTTATTTATTTATTTATTTATTTATTTATTTATTTATTTATTTATTTAAATTTATACCCCACTCATCTAAACCAAAGGTCTACTCTGGGCAGCATTACAAATTTAAAAACAGTAAAACCAATAAACATGCAATGCAATAAATCAAAGATGTTAAAATGTGAATTTAAGATACAGCAGGAGGGAAAGCCTGCCCAAATAACCAAGTCTTAAGTTTGCTTCCAAAGACACCCAGAGAGAGAGCCAGGCAGATCTCCACGGGAAAGTAGTTCCAGATCTACAGATTTTAATGCATCCTAAAATCACATTTGCCTTTTTGCAGCCAAATAACACTGTTGGCTCATATTCAGCTTGTATCTATAACAATTCCAGTTATTGAACCAAGTATTCTCCATCTTGTAACTATTAATTTGATTTTTTCCCTTAGGTGTAGAACTTTGCACTTATCCCTGTTAAATGACATTAATGCAACAAGATTTCAACCTTTAAGACATTTTCACCAAAAATGAATAATGAGCTGAAGTAGTTTCATCTGTTTGCAATGCACATTACAAAAGTAGTTACTCCCCTCCCCAAGAGAGAAAACATCTGTGAGAAAACCTTCCCAATCAATTGTCAGGTGTGGTGGGTTTTTTTTTTTATTTCTTCTTGGTCAATTGTCATACTCTTACTTTTCCCAGGAAATGTAAGATATTGGGATCAAAATTGCCCATGTCATTTTTGGGTGAACCATGACACTAAAGAAGCAGAAGTGATAACATTCTAGTTGTCATTTTGGCTGCTCCCTTTTTTTAAGGGAAGGCACAGGAATTCTTATTGGATTCAGAGTACAGCTGTGGGTGATCACAGAACAAAGGAAGGCTAATTGCTTAGAGAAAGAACAAAGAAGTCGACAAGGGATGTCTGAGTCAGCGGAGCCTACAGACAACACCCTGACAGCTCTTTTATTTACTTAACATGATTACATAGTATGTTGTTAGAATTCAGATAGGATACTAGTTACCTAACTGTAACCAGGATTGCCTGAAATAACCTTTTGATCTTATGCTCTCCCTCTAAGCAAAAGGGCAGAGTAAGGGGTTACCCTGCCTACTGGGAGCCAGACATCCTGGAGAGTGAAGTCAAGTGGGCCTTAGAAAGCTTGGCTAACAACAAGGCCAGTGGAGGTGATGGCATTCCAGTGGAACTATTTAAAATCTTGAAAGATGACGCTGTTAAGGTGCTACATTGAATAAGTCAGCAAGTTTGGAAAACACAACAGTGGCCAGAGGACTGGAAAAGATCAGTTTACATCCCAATCCCTAAAAAGGGCAGTGCCAAAGAATGCTCAAACTACCGTACAATTGCACTCATTTTACACACTAGCAAGGTTATGCTCAAAATCCTCCAAGGTAAGCTTCAGCAGTATGTGGACTAAGAACTCCCAGAAGTACAAGCTGGATTCCGAAGGGGCAGAGGAACCAGAGACCAAATTGCTAACATGCGCTGGATTATAGAGAAAGCCAGAGAGTTCCAGAAAAATATCTACTTCTGCTTCATTGACTATGCAAAAGCCTTTGACTGTGTGGACCACAGCAAACTATGGTAAGTCCTTAAAGAAATGGGAGTGCCTCGCCACCTTATCTATCTCCTGAGAAACCTATACGTGGAACAGGAAGCAACAGTTAGAACTGGATATGTAACAACTGATTGGTTAAAATTGGGAAAGGAGTACGACAAGGCTGTATATTGTCTCCCTGCTTATTTAACTTATACGCAGAATACATCATGCAAAAGGCTGGACTGGAGGAATCCCAAACCAGAATTAAGATTGCCGGAAGAAATATCAACAACGTCTGATATGCAGATGATACCACTCTGATGGCAGAAAGTGAAGAGGAATTAAGGAATCTTGTAATGAGGGTGAAAGAGGGGAGTGCAAAAAATGGTCTGAAGCTGAACATCAAAAAAACTAAGATCATGGACACTGGTCCCATCACCTCCTGGGAAATCGAAAGGGAAGATATGGAGGCAGTGACAGTTTTTACTTTCATGGGCTCCATGATCACTGCAGATGGAGACAGCAGCCACAAAATTAAAAGACGCCTGCTTCTTGGGAGGAAAGTGATGACAAACCTTGACAGCATCTTAAAAAGCAGAGACATCACCTTGCCAACAAAGGTCCGCATAGTCAAAGCTATGGTTTTTCCTGTAGTGACGTATGGAAGTGAGAGCTGGACCATAAAGAAAGCTGACCGCCGAAGGATTGATGCTGTGTGGTGCTGGAGGAGGATCTTGAGAGTCCCCTGGACTGCAAGGAGAACAAACCTATCCATTTTGAAGGAAATCAACCCTGAGTGCTCACTGGAAGGACCGATCCTGAAGCTGAGGCTCCAATACTTTGGACATCTCTTGAGAAGAGAAGAATCCTTGGAAAAGACCTTGATGTTAGGAAAGTGTGAAGGCAAGAGGAGAAGGGGACGACAGAGGATGAGATGGTTGGACAGTGTCATCAAAGCAACCAACATGAATTTGACACAACTCTGGGAGGCAGTCGAAGATAGGAGGGCCTGGTGTGCTGTGGTCCATGGTGTCATGAAGAGTCGGACACAACTGAACGACTAAACGACGACTGCCTACTGGAAGCTACTGCTTCCTGCCAGGAGTGTATGCATGTCACTGGAACAGAATGCAGCTACAAGCTTTAAGCAGACATTTCCCACATACAGCTAAGTTACCATACATTTGAGTTCCCATGGGGTCATAAGATATCTAAGAACTCAGTGTAATTTAATCATCACCATCATCTTAGGACTGCAGTGAAAATTGGTTTATATCTGGTTTATATCATAGGTAGCCACAACTGAATCTGTCAATTTTGTTTTCTCTGATTTGCTAGTTATTTGTATCGCATTTATGAAGAAAAGTGTAAATACGAGTTTAAAAAGTGGCTACTGTAATTCACTACCAAAAGCATGGCTGAATCTAAAACCAAATTTTAAAAAAGTAAGGACTCAAGGACCTCTGCCAGTATAAGTCAATCTGTCACTTTTGCTTTCTCCCACATTTGAACCGTTTCACGCCATAAGTTCTTTCTGCCAAATTTACAGAGGGATGTGTGAATTTTGGACATTTTTTAAATTGGAAAATGAACCAAACCAAATTCTTACCTATTCTTAACCACATGCTTCATACATGGGCACAAAGCAGAATAAAAGAAAGTATTGACTCAGCCCAAAGAAGGTCTGGATGAAGCCCTACTCAGTTGCAGCAAAGTTCTTCACAAAGTGTCTTAGCTCCATCTTGTAAGCTGTTCTGAACTCCTCAGAGGAAGATTGAGATTTAATAAATTAAACATGCCTGGATTCAATTAGATTTGGTGCAAATATTCACTATAGCACGAGCAGACGTTTGTGTAGAACACTTCTACCTTGTTTGCCCTGACACAAAAATCAATATTTATTAATTTAATACAGCTCTACTGTCATGAAGAAAATGTTTTAAAATATTTTACCAACTGCTTCAACAGATTACTTAAAGCAAAAATGAGATATGCTTCTGTTAGGCTGGCATGTTTGAGGCTTGACACTAATCTCATGAGAGGCATTACAATGGAGAGTTGATGGATGTATATGTGAGAGCCACAGAAGAAAGAGGAAAGCTCATTGTTATCAGTACTGCATAATACAATGCTCAAGGAATTAACTATGATGATTGCTTAAAACATACCTTTTGTTTAATGGCACTAATTATCAGCAACCCTTCACAATGAGTGGGTAATCATTTGTAATTCCTCCAGCATGCGTTGTGGTAACATTAATCACAATGAGCTCATTCGGTTTTAATGTGAATATAATATATGATACCACAGGCATTCTATTGTAATCTAGTGGTAAATAATGCTCCCCTACTGTTGTGTGTTATCAAGAACACAGTTATCCTTTGTTAGATAATGAATGTGAGTTGGTATGCACCCTCCCATGTTGCTTGCTCAGTTATGCAAACAACCACCCTTTTGAAGCATGTGGCACTGTGCCAATAGTAGCCAGGGCAAGAATTATGCTGGACACCAGCTGAGGATTCCATTGGCCATTTGGACCACATGGAATGGATAAAATTAACATGTCGGTAGTGACTTGAAGAATTTTGCTTCTGTTTAGGCCATGATAACACAGTATAAGAGGATGTCAAAGGACTCCTTAATGGTCAGAAAGGCTCACTTCTTTAGCTACAGTTGATGCCAGAGCCAAACAAAACACTTTTTGAGCATATGGTCAGTTTACTTTAACATACAGGCTTAGTCCCTGATTATATCTTGTACATTTCCACCGGGTTATCTTTTTCCTTCCTATTTTTTTTCCAGTTTGATATATATAAATAAATAAATAAATAAATAAATAAATAAATAAATAAATAAATAAATAAATAAATAAATAAATACATACATACATACATACATACATACATACATACATACATACATACATACATACATACATACATACATACATACATACATACATACATACATACATACATAAAAACTTGAGGCAATGATCTTCTGAAAGTTACTCCTTTTATGTAGCAGCAGAACAGGACTTCAGTGATTGAGTATTATAATGTATCATCAGCTCAGTTCTGACTTATGACAGCCCCATTCAGGATTTCAAAGAGAATATTCAGAAGTGGTTTACCATTCTATTCTTCTGGGGGTACCCTGGGACTGTGTGTAATGGGCAGCCAAAAACATCACCTGTCCGTCACAGCAGGGCAGTGAGTCATCAGCCAATGGTGTGACGGAGGGTGGAATTTAAGGGGAGGAGCCAGTATAAAAAGGGGGGTGAAGCGTGTGTGAGGGAGATTGGAGATGAGAGTCTGAGCTGAGAGTTTAAAGTGATTGTTAGTTATAGTGAGTGAGAGAGTCTGTCAGTGAGAAATAGTCTGTGAGATCCAGTGTTTTTATTAACAGTGATTGACTAATTGATTTTTACCCATGATTTACCATTCTTATTTTTGTAATCAATAAACCAGTTTTTGTTTTTCAAAGTTACACTTGTCCTTCGCTTGATTTTCAAGGAGAACTTGGTGGCAGCAGAGATTAAAGTGAAGTAGCAACCACTCTTTGAGGTTTGAGGGTGGCTGTTACACTGTGCATCTTCCCCAAGGTCACATAGGCTGGCTCTACTTATAGAAGGCACAGTGGGAAATCGAGCAACCAACCTCTGGCCTCATAATGCTGGTTATTTATAACCTAGTTGGTTCACTCGAATTAGGATTTTGCTACAGCGAAGATCCTCCAACTCTTCTGCTGATACAAGCTTCATTAATTTAATGGTCACATGCAGTGTGGATCCTGAGGGTTCCCAATTAACATTAAATGCTTTATTTATAGGCAATCATTTTTAGAATTATAATATCCTTAAATACCATTTTGAACAAAAACTAATTTTTTTTCCCCCAAAACCAATGGCCATGGCAACCAGTGCAATGTCTGTTCCTGGTGCAACATGAGTGCCATTTCATGAAAAAAAGAAAAGAGAATCATGCTGCAGTCCCCAAACTAAAGTTGTTATATTTGATTTCAAAACAATTGATAAAAGTTGTATCAACACACTCACCCACCCTAAACTTAAGTTGGTTTTTCAGATTCTTCCTATCACTTGTGATTTCAGTTGTATTTCACAAGTGTAACATTTGAAATGGGGATTGCAAAGGTCAGACTTAATTCTGAACGTGCCTTAATGTTGACATGCAGTGTGGATCCTGAGGGTTCCCAATTAACTTTAACAGAATGCCTTTTATAGACATGCTGTTAACATGTAGTAAGATCTTAAGACCTTCATACTTAAAACTGCTCTTTCTTGAACTTACGTACATTTGAGCAAGTTCAAACATGTTTATGAGTAATCTGGCCTTTCTCACCAGATTACTCATAAATATGTTCAAACCCACTCATAAGCAAAAACATAGGTTGCAGACAAAAATGTGACATGTCATAGAAATTCCCCCTCTAAATATAACAAATAAAAACATCATGTTCATTTGGTCGGGAACAATCAGGGATCCCAATCTTGTGGAGTGACTCCAGGTGTAGCAGATTATCTTCTCCTCAGAATGTTGTTCTTCACATGAAGACAATGGCAGGGTTAGAACTCTCTCTCCCTTCTTACACTTTGAAATAAATTCTTTTTTGGATACCTGTGTAGAGCTTTTGTGAAACTGACTTTGACTAAAAAAAGAGAGACAGATTTACATGCCTCTAGCTGGAGCACTGGTTTTTGAAATATGAAATGGGAGTGTTACAAATATGACACTACTTTCAAGTGCAAAATATTTTCAGGCAAGCTACATTTATAATTCACAAAATAACAGCCAATTATTCATGTGATTTATTCCATATTGTTTTCATTATATTTTTGGATTAAATTATTGTGATGTGTTCTTTAACAGCAGAGAGAGGGGGGGGTTAAACCCCCCCCCGATTATCTGTAATATGTATAGCAAAAAAACCATTGAGTGTTAAATGAAGCACCTTCTCTTCCTGCTCCAAAACCGAAGTTCTTTGGAAAACAACTTTGAACAAATGTGGGGGAAAAATATTTTAAAGATTAGCCTCACAATCCATTCCTTCACAGTCAGTTTTGTCCCTTGGAAAGTCACCCACAATTATTCTGGAAACAGAGCTAGTACTGTGTCACATTGGAGGCTATGAAATAAAAAAAAGTGGGTTAATGAAAATACAGGCTAGGAGCTGGAAATAAGATTAGAGGTGACATATTGTTTTCAGCCAAGAGGACTTCTCTGGGCTGTAGCAAAGCAGGAGGAGAAAAAAATCTTCACTTATTCTGCTTTACCCCTCGTATCAGGCCTCCATTTGTTGTGGAGTTCAGAAATAATTGTGACCTCAGGGCTGCACAAAGCAGTACGAATTAGATCTGGGTAGTTATGAACACTGTTTTTCTGAACAACCTGCAGCACGTGTCGCTTGTTGCCCCAAAGGAAGCTGGTAGTTAAACAAATTCCCTTCAAACTTTCTGGCTTTTAAGCACAAGACATCTCATCCATCTGTATTTTTTTTTTAAACAGAAACTGGTACTACAATGGCCACCGGTTTGAACTGCCTCTACTTTGCTCATGTTCATGTATAAATCACACCTCTCTTAATTGTCACCACCTCTTGCCAAACAGACTGGAAGTATATTTGCTGAAGATAGGAAGGCCTTGAAGTCTTCAGCAAAGGCACGCTACTGAGTGGAGAGCATGAGATAAGTTGAAAGTGTTTACACATGACGACAAAGCACAGAATTGGCTGGTTACCAGGGAAGTGGGGGGTGCGATGACACGATAGGGTCCTTTTAAAGGCATATTTTTGGACTCAAGCCTAGTGAACCTTCCACAGCAGTATCTGAAAGCTTTTTTTTTTCATTTATGAGAAAGATACCTGGCATAATGTGGCTGCTTTTACTGTCGCTAGAAAAATCTATTTCAAGCTGTATCAAGTATTTGTGAACAAATGTATACTTCTGAGCTAATGTGTCATGGTAACAGGAACTGCATTTTGCCTCAGTTTTCTGAGCCTCGACTTGAACAAAGGGAATATCACCCAATCTGACCAATTATCTGGTTCTCTGTCCTCCCCTCCTCCTGAAACTGACAGGTATATTACTGAGAATGTCATGGGATATTCTAAAGAAGGGTTCTGATGCCTTCTAAAGAAGGGTTTTGTAAATGCTTCAATGCTTTGTGAGAATTTATTACAAATGTTACCATTGTTCTATGTAGGCAAAGATGCTTTAGAATCTATAGGAAGGAAGTCAAATGCATTAACACATGTCAAGTATTTGTGCACCCAGCAGCTGAACCTTAGACACTAGGAGCCAGTACGTTTGTGTGTGTGTGTGTGTATGTGTATCCAATGATTTCATACTCACACACACGTGTGCGCGCACAGACAAAGAGGCCTAATTGAAACAACAGTGATGTCAAAAGATGTTTTCCCTTAGACTTGAGAAGTCGGACCAAAGGCGTTTAACTCCTTGTTTTCCTGTAGTTTTAAAGTCCCTGTACTTGGAACATTTCCAGTTGGGATGTTATTTCCTAATCTCCCTTCAAATTTGATTTGGTGGTCATATGCCTAACTGTGCCTTTTTACATTCACCAGAACTGTTTCAATGACACCTCTGTGTCTATGTTTATTCTGATAATCTATGCTAATAATGTGTGTGTAGTCTGAGCTTGGGGGAAAAAGTGAGAATTAATGTGTTAAAATCAAATTTGTTTCTCCCTTTTTTTTTTACCAACATCAGAAAAGGGGCCTGGAAAGAAAATAACGTTTTTAATGTTTCTGAAAAGTAATGTTAGCAAAAGGTGTGCTTGCTAGAAACACTTGTTGGGTTGCCCTCTGCAGGCAACACAAATCACTCTTCACAACAACTCCCATACCACTCCTTCCCAAAAGAAAAGGCACTTCTACATCCTTTGCCAATCTAGATTGATACAAAATAACCTGACCTTGGCCCTATCATCCATGCATTTGGATCATAACAGCCAGAAGCCTTAGTTACTGTTGCCAAGAGTCTATGACATTTCTCAGAGCTTCTGGGAATCATAGTACAGATCAGCAACAGCCCCAAGGTTGAGTGCCATTACAAGAGCCTTGATTTACTTTCAATACGAAGCTCTTTAAAGAAGCCTAATGTTCAAAACTGTTAATATAAACTTATTGGCTAAATGTACCCCAGCTAACAAGTTTTAGAGAAATTTCTGACCCAACACCATTCTGTATAGCTTATTTTTTCCCCTTCTCTATATTCAAATAAGAAGGGGGAAAAAAACTTTTCTCCTTTCTTTATAAAAGAAAGAAAGAAAGAAAGAAAGAAAGAAAGAAAGAAAGAAAGAAAGAAAGAAAGAAAGAAAGAAAAAAAGAAAAAAAGAAAGAAAGGGCAGATGTTGTATTCCTAAATTTCTATCGTTCCTATTGCTTTATAACATGAGGAAGCTTCATGACACTATCATGAAAGCATTATGAAAAAGGGAACATTAAACATCACTATCTTTTTTTATTTTCATCCTTGAATGTATTAAGTGTTAACTATCATCTGTAATTTCGTGTGTAAACTGGAAGATGCTTAAAGTAGCTACTGAGATACTGTGATATCTTTTGTATTTGCGAGAAAAGAATAATTCCTGATATTTGATGTGGGATTTCCCCCCCCCCCTTGTTAAGAACAAGGAAAAGACGCACATTGAGTCACAATAATTGCTGGAGGCTTTCAAAAAGTAAAAGGCTGCTCAGTGAGTGACTTTCATGTTTTCAACTTGGCAAGTGCTGTAGTCAAAGAGAGACTTTATCCATTTTCTTCTGAGCTCTATCATTACCTCGTCATCCTGTGTGACATTTTGACATGTCATCTTTTTTTGCGATCTGAAGTATGTATCCATTGATTTTTCAATCATTCTCTATTAAATCCAACAAAAGAGATTTAATGATCCTATTCAATCAATCTCAGAAAAATAGCCACTAGTTTCAATCCCATTAAAAGATCCATACCTTTGTTGTTGTTGTTTTTGTTGTTGTTTGCTTTCTCTTGAATTCCCAGTAGAGTAAAATAATAGATAATGTTTCTTTGGAAATGGCAAAGGCAGTGTGGAGCCTTTTAATCCATGGTAGATAAGATACTTTTGGATAAGATACTGTGACTGCATAAATCCATATATATGTCCATCCACGTGTCGATTGGGGCCAGGGACAGTATTGGGATCTTGCTGGTATAACATGCTCACTGCGATCCAGCCACCTCCCTACCAGAGCTAACTGACTTTGTCTCTGCGGCTCTGTTGCGATCCCCAAGGCTGATTGTCTTGGGTGATTTCAACATCCATGTGAAGGCGAAGGCTACCGGCCCAGCTCTTGAGTTCTTGGAAACCATGGCTTCCTTGGACATGTCCCAACATGTTAACAGTCCCACACACTTGTGTGGCCAAACTTTGGACCTAATTTTCTCCACTGAGCAGAGAGAGTGTGCCCCGATGGTGAATGACCTTTGGTTGGTCCCTTTGTCATGGTTGGACCACCACCTGATAAAGTGCAATCTCACAGTGGGCCTCCTCATGGGGAGTAGAGACCTATTTTCATGGTCTGCCCTCACAGGCTACTGGATCCCATTGGATTCCAGAACGCCATACGTGGGATTCTGACTGACCTGGCTGGTGTTCCTATCGAGACCCTAGTGGATGGCTGCTCTGCCATTGATATCTCAGCCACCTTTGATACCATCAACCATGGTATCCTCCTGGGGAGGCTCTCTGAGTTGGGGATTGGTGGCCTTGCTTGGCTCCAGTCCTTCTTGGAGGGCTGTCCCCAGAGAGTTCACCTTGGGGAGAATGTATCGGCCCTGTGGTCCCTCAGTTGTGGGGTCCCGCAGGGTTTGATCATCTTCCAAATGCTGTTTAACATCTATATGCGGCTGCAGGGGGGGGGTCGTCCAGGGATGTGGAGCTTTGTGTCACCAATATGCTAATGACACCCAGCTCTACCTCTCCTTTTTTCCATCTGCAGGGGATGCCGTTCTGTCCTTTGAGCACTGCCTGCAATGCAATGGATGCAGTTGAATAGACTAAGGCTGAACCCGGACAAGATGGAGGCCGTACGGGTGGGTGGCCCTGATGTCAGTGGTTTGGGGAACTACCTCTCTTTTGCGGGGTGATTCTCACCACAAAGAATTCAGTTTGCAGTCTGGGGGTCCATCTTGACCCGGCGTTAACCATAGAGACCCAGGTAGCTTCCATGGTTTGGTCTGCCCATTTATACCTTCAGCGAATCGTCCAACTGCATCTCTATCTAGATGCAGGGGCAATCGCCACACTGGTCCATGTACTCCTAGTCTGAAGAATAGACTACTGTAACACTCTCTATGTGGGGCTTCCTTTGAGACTGATGCAGAAGCTCCAGAACACGGCGGCCAGGCTATTAATAGGGGTGAAAATATTTCACCATATTTCCCTCACCTTGGCCGCCTTACACTGGCTACCTATCTGCTTCCACATTGATTTCAAGGTGCTAACCATCAAATATAAAGCCCTTAACGGTTTATGCCCTCGATACCTGACAGATTGCCTTCTTCCACACAGTTCTACTCATATCAGTCAGGCTGGGTGGCTGAGGGGCCTAATGCCAAGAGAGGCCCAGTGGGGAAAAACTAGAAATTGGGCCTTCTCAGCAGTGACCCCTTGATTCTGGAACAACTTACCTGTAGAGATCTGCCTGGCTCCCTTGCTGAGGGCCTTCAAGACTACCCTTGCTGAGGGCCTTCAAGACTATCTTGAAGACATGGCTGCAGGCCATCCCTACAGCCATTACCTAGCCTATTTCCCCTTTTCTTTATCTTTCTCTTTCTTCTTTTTCTTCTTTTCTTCCTTTCCCATCTTGGATTTTGCGATTAATCTCGATTTTACCTTAGTTTATGTTATATGTAAACCACTCAGAGTAGACACGTTCTAGATGGGTGGTATATAAATCTAATTAATAAATAAAACATATAAACAATTTATAGAATTGTAATGAATATGGCTCTTAGATGCAGAACTATTAGATCACTGTTCCATCCAAGAACACAAATCATAGGATCATAGATGCTGTACGAGAATCTATAAAATATGATTCCTACAGATGAATGATCAGAAATCTTTCTGTCTCACTCCCATTCAAACTTTTTGGCATCTATAGAAGTCATGTTTCCAATGGTCTTAAGAAACTTTCCTTTATCTAGAACGTCTGCTCTCATTCACATTCCTGGACGGTAATTCAAGCTTTTCTGCTTTATTGCTGCCACCCTTGAGCAACTAGAAGGTCTGCAAAGGATAAAATTGTTTATATCACTGTCAAAAGTTGACTAAACATATATACCAGTAGCTTATTTCACTACTTGCCTGTTAATTTTTATTTATTTATTTATATTTTTGTATATTGACATTATTTATATTTATATTTATATTTATATTTCATTATTTGCCTAGGGTGGTCTTATAGGCCAGATGGGCAGGGTATAAATAAATAAATAAATAAATAAATAAATAAATAAATAAATAAATAAATAAATAAATAAATAAATAAATAAATAAATAAATCATGTTTATATTTATTAATTCAATTACATGATAATTTATATTGTGCTTTTATTTTTTTTTACTTTTAAAAGAGGAAGAAGGGGAGAGACAACAACATAAAAAGTCCAAAAGCTGTTTCTACCACAAAATCTTCTTATATGCCTCTTCCAGTCTTCCTGTTTTAATAGCTGGTGCAGGAAGTGACCCATTAGCTTAGATTGATTAAAATAGCATGATACGAATTCAATAGGGGACAGGACTCCATGGGGAAAGGTCACTGTCTTCATGTCATTTTGGGCTATAAAATCTTGGGTATGATACATTTTTGATCTGACCCAACAGGGCTCATTTTAGTGCTGCTTTTGCTTAGGCTTTATTGGTGCACCACTCTTTCTAGAAACTAGAGACCCACATAACCATGCATTGTCTATAAATTCCTAGATGCTCTCACAGTATGGCTGGTGGTATAGCACCATATGTACAGTACTGACAAAATATACCAGATCAAGCTCTGTTTTCTTATCAGCTTTTAAACAATGGAACAGGAGAGCATTAGGATTAAAATAGGCACAATGGGTCCAGTGACTCCCTCATCAAGCTTAACTGTAATGTTTCAATGCATATGTAAATTATTTTGTATCTAATTGCCCTTACAATTTGGCAGCAAGGAAGTTCTCTTGAAGTTAGTGGAAAGATTCCCAATGTTTTATGATTATTGCCTTGTTCCTTTGCTTAGTGGTTACATAACAACAGCAGCAGCAGGGGCAATAATATAGTCTCACTTATTTAAGAATTCTATCTCAGCTGGCAAAAAATGTTAGGGCAATTTGTGGATAGGTTTTTCAGTTAAAGGTTTTCTCTCTCTCTCTCACTCTCCATTAATGGTAGCACCTTTTTGCTTGACATATGTCCTGTAGGTGGAATTCAAAGTATGTGAAATGGTTCACTGCCTCCTTGGACTGTGAAGCTAAAAGCATTTCTTCTAGGAGTGCCCTGTTGACTTTAATGGGAGTCTTCTAGAGATAAAATAAGAAAATATCTGTCTCAGTGATGAAAACAAGCACAATACAAGGGGGAGGACGCTCAGATAATTTCTCTCCTTTCACCCAACCCTTCTTTTGTTTTACACAGTTTTCTCCTTGCTTGGTCCGCATTCTAGTTGCATACTTATTCACTGATATTATTCCTGAAGCAAATATTATTTGCTATTCTCTATAATAGGTTCTCATACATGCAGTACTGCTGCATATTTCATATGATCAGTTCTGCTGAAATAATCATTAGCCTGCAGTGCAATCGTGATAATTAGAGCTGTGCAAATCCCAGCTATTTGAGCCCTGTGTGTTTTGTGGCACTTTTTCCTTTATTGATTATTTTACTCACGTTTTTCACCCTGTGGGCTGGCTTATGATATGTCTTCCTACGATGGAAATTGTCCCTCCAAGCTTCATTTTATGGGACTTGGAAATGTAGTCCTCAAAAGAAGAAGTCAGCTGAAGCTAGGAAGATTTTCTTACTGTCTCCTGTAAACAGTCCTATTCCAGTCAGGATCTTTGGCCTTATATTGCTTGAGACTTACCAAAAGCCAGCAGATATATTCTTGGAGGCCTTCACTGAAACACTGGTTGATAAAAGACACCGAAAGAGTGTGAATTACTCAGCTCAGCTAAACTCATTTCCCACCACAATGTATCTCCCTAGCAAACAACAGAGATTATAAATCAGACGTTGCTATATTATGGTGTACTATGCTCTATTGTAGAACTGGATATGGAACAACTGAGTGGTTCAAAATTGGGAAAGGAATACAACAAGGCTGTATATTGTCTCCCTGCTTATTTGACTTATATGCAGAATACATCATGCGAAAGGCAGGACTGGATGAATCCCAAGCCAGAATTAAGATTGTCGGAAGAAATATCAATAACCTCAGATATGCAGATGATACCACTCTGATGGCAGAAAGTGATGAGGAATTAAAGAACCTTGTAATGAGGGTGAAAGAAGAGAGCATAAAAAATGGTCTGAAGCTCAACATTGAAAAAAAACCCTAACATCATGGCCACTGGTCCCATCACCTCCTGGCAAATAGAAGGGGAGGATATGGAGGCAGTGACAGATTTTACTTTCTGGGCTCCATGATCACTGCAGATGGTGACAGCAGTCACGAAATTAAAAGATCTCTGCTTTTTGGGAGGAAAGCGATGACAAACCTAGACAACATCTTAAAAAACAGAGACACCACCTTGCTGACAAAGGTCCACATAGTCAAAGCTATGGTTTTTCCAGTAGCGATGTATGGAAATGAGAGCTGGACCACAAAGAAGGCTGACCACCGAAGAATTGGTGCTTGTGGCGATCTCCTCTGAAGCCTCTATTCCCCAGGCCTTCATGAGGTTCTCGCTCTTCTTCCTTCTTCGTTACTGCTTTAATACCACTTAATCAAGGAGACATGTGTGCTTTCAAAACTTAAGTCATTTATTTGATCAGGGAACTTAACATCTGATTAATATTCAATTGGTAAATCACAGGTTGCTTGTATTTGTATCAGTTCTACTTTGACTTTAAATCTCTAATAACTCTCTGTACCATTCAGCATTCTTACATAACTCTAACTTACTCTAAGTTCACTTTTAAGTTTCACACTGTCTCTCACTCACAGAATCTCCCTCTCAGACTACATACACCAGCCTTTATATCCAGCCCCCCCCGTTAGCTCCACCTTCCATCCACTCATTGGCTCCTTCTCCCCTGTTCTGCTGTGACGGACAGGTGAGGGCAGGGCTGTTCGCTACAGTGCTTTTGAATTGTGGTGCTGGAAGAGACTCTTGAGAGTCGCTGGACTGCAAGGAGATCAAACCTATCCATTCTTAAGGAAATGAATCCTGAGTGCTCACTGGAAGGCCAGATCCTAAAGCTGAGGCTCCAATACTTTGGCCATCTGATGAGAAGAGAAGACTCCCTGGAAAAGACCCTGACATTGGGAAAATGTGAAGGCAAGAGGAGAAGGGGACAACACAGGACGAGATGGTTGGACAGTGTTATCAAAGCTACCAATATGAATTTGACCCAACTCCGGGAGGCAGTGGAAGACAGGAGGGCCTGGCGTGCTCTGGTCCATGGAGTCACGAAGAGTCGGACACGACTTAACAACTAAACAAACAAATGCTCTATTGGCTGTAATCTTGTTGTGGAAAGTGACACTGCATAACACTGATGTTGTCATCAGACACCATGGTTTTTCATATCAGACAAAAATAAAATGAAAATGAAAAAATAAAAAAGACAAAAATGTTGTGACACCTCAAATACTAACTGCTATATTTTAATGTGAGCTTTCGTGGACAACTCCACTTCCTCAGACATAAGAGTGGTACTAGTACTATGGCAAGTTCTTAAAGAAATGGGAGTGTCTGACCACCTTATCTATCTACTGAGAAACCTATATGTGGGACAGGAAGCAACAGTTAGAACTGGATATGGAACAACTGATTGGTTCAAAATTGGGAAAGGAGTACGACAAGGCTGTATATTGTCCCCCAGCTTATTCAACTTATACGCAGAATACATCATGCGGAAGGCTGGACTGGAGGAATCCCAAGCCGGAATTAAGATTGCCGGAAGAAATATCAACAACCTCCGATATGCAGATGACACCACTTTGATGGCAGAAAGTGAGGAGGAATTAAAGAACCTTGTAATGATGGTGAAAGAGGAGAGTGCAAAAACGGTCTGAAACTCAACATCAAAAAAACTAAGATCATGGCCACTGGTCCCATCACCTCCTGGGAAATAGAAGGGGAAGATATGGAGGCAGTGACAGATTTTATTTTCCTGGGCTCCAGGATCACTGCAGATGGAGACAGCAGCCACGAAATTAAAAGACGCCTGCTTCTTGGGAGGAAAGCAATGACAAATCTTGACAGCATCTTAAAAAGCAGAGACATCACCTTGCCAACAAAAGTCCGAATAGTCAAAGCTATGGTTTTTCCTGTCGTGATGCATGGAAGTGAGAGCTGGACCATAACGAAAGCAGACCGCCGAAGAATTGATGCCTTTGAATTGTGGTGCTGGAGGAGGCTCTTGAGAATCCCCTGGACTGCAAGGAGAACAAACCTATCCATTCTAAAGGAAATCAACCCTGAGTGCTCACTGGAAGGACAGATCCTGAAGCTGAGGCTCCAGTACTTTGGCCATCTAATGAGAAGAAAAGACTCCCTGGAAAAGACCCTGAGGTTGGGAAAGTGTGATGGCAAGAGGAGAAGGGGACGACAGAGGATGAGATGGCTGGACAGTGTCTGCGAAGAAACCAACATGAATTTGACACAACTCCGGGAGGCAGTAGAAGATAGGAGGGCCTGGCGTGCTCTGGTCCATGGGGTCACGAAGAGTCGGACACAACTAAACGACTAAACGAACGAACAAACACTGCAAATATTTATATTTTTTTTTCAGAAATTACTAATTTCTGATTGTACCCTCCTCCAAAAAACAAAACAAAACAAACAAAAAACATCCTGTGGCCCCCTGATTGTTATCTTCATCATGAGGAAGGTGTTGGGGGTTGTAGGATTGGGGGCAGTCTTTAATATTTGAAAATTGTCCACCGGGATGCTTTGACTAGCACTGATAATTATGAGAAATGAAAGGTCTCAAAGGCTGTAATGGCCTTCCCATGATGAAAGGGATCACAAGAGTGTCTCAAGACCTTTGGGAGGACGAATCAGAAATTTTTAATTTCGAAAAAACTTCCATGGCTGATGGCATCATTAGTGTTATGTAGTGTATATTTTTGCAACAGTTTCTGAGCCATCATGTGTCAGCCTTGGTTTTGAGGTTTATTGAAAATTTGAGCTGATCTCTGGCAGAGGATCGCACACAGACGATCCAGCTATAATACAACATCTTTTAACTGATATAACAAAGTATGCCAAAACAGCCCTGAAAAATACATTGGTCGGGTACATATATACTGCTTACAAAGAGGGAGTCATAGACCCCAAAACTGTGATTGGGCTTAATCTGCAGCAAGTTTTGGATCCTTGCCCTAATTGGTGTTCGGGCTGCGACCCGGTGACCTCTTTGTTGTTGACAGAGAATGGAAAATGATGGAGGCCCCCCTCTCATTCTCCTACTCATTTCCAGACATCCTGGCACCCCAGATGTGTATTCCTTATCTATATGTTGATGTTGCTCTTCCTCAAGACTGAGGATCTGTTGTGTTATAAATGGGCCTCTTCACACCTCCCCTGTAACATCTTGTAACATTCCAATGTGTTTGGAGGTCACATAGGCCTTATCATGTTTCTAGGAGTTGAAGTCGGCTAAAGTTTGCTACATTTGGCATGAGGAGTCTTATTTCTATATGTGTGCTATTTACTATATGTTGATATGTTTGACTACTTTTTTATTCAATACCTACTTGCTTATCTATAGTTTCTTTCTCTATTGCCTTTTAGTCAAAAAAGTCTCCCAAGGCAGTTCACTAAAATATGTGTAAATTTATATTTCATGAATATACTGAAATACACCATACAAATTCAAAGAAATAACACTGCAATAACTATGTGATATTTTTAAAATTTTAAAATATCAAAGTCCAAACAAATACTTGTGTCCCCAAATAACACCAATTAGCAACAAACCACCTGTATTTTCTTGTTGTTGTTACTTTTCATTGTATTGCTAGATTTTGGGAGGGGGGCTTCTCGTGTGGAAATGTGTGGAAATTTGGTTTCATAATGTATACATTTATTTCCATTTTTATACTTTAATGACACATTTCCCCAATTGACCAAAGAATCTATGCTCATTTTTAAAAATGTGTGCCTTTTTAACTATTCATGTTTCAAAACTGGTACATGGTTTTATGTATCCTTAATTTCATCAAAAAGCGCCATTAGACTTTCAAATGTGCAAATTCTCAGAGCAAGGTAGATTTTATCTCACAGTGATTCAAAAGAGTTGCAAAATGGTTGCTTTCGTCAAGGCAGAAATGACCAACCCTGATTTGTGAGGGTTAAACAACATTTTTGAGTTCCTCAAATTCAGTGGCCAGTATTAATATACTGGGTATATGTCTAAAATAGCAGCTAACTGCCATGAATTGGAAGTGAAGGCCAATTCAACTCATGTTTAAAATACTGCCATTCAGCAAAGAAATACATTTTGGGTAAGAGAATATGGTCACTGAGCAGCACAAGGCAGCTGACTCAATGGGGAGGGTGAGGACAGGAGTAGAGATGTTTTTTTTGGGGGGGGGTTCTTTTTTGAGACAAGGTCTACTGGTAGATTGCCTAGCCATGCTAATCTTTGGTGTTGGCATGAATACAAAGATAATTTCACATTCAGATTAGCACCACTTTCCATCCCGTAAGTTAATATGAATATCTCATTTACATACACACACACACACACACACACACACACACACACACACACACGTACACACACATTGTGTCCCTGTCTCCTTCCACACTTCCATTTTTGAATATGAACAGATGTGGCAGTAGAATCCTATGCATATCTACCCAGAAGTAAACTTCATTAACTGTAATGGCCTGAATCCGGTTAAGAAATATTATGCACAAAAGGGCTATTGTGCACCTTCACCCCCAATCTTGGCTTGCCATCTGGCATGCTGATGTGTGCATAATTATGTGATTATCTCCTAGACCCCTAGATAGCTAAGAAGCCTTGTAGGTGAACAGCAGGTAAGGTAGCCTCACTTGCACAATTGACCACTGATGCTGCAGAAATCCAAGAGGGTTGTGACTAGAGATGGGAGAATTTGTATACGAATACAAATACCCCTGCACAGGTGGGCATAACGAGGGTCTGGCCCCATGGAGCCAGACTGTCAACTCACCTGTTCACTGCTGCAGCCAACTCCATGCTCCCTTTCAATCGCTCTGGAGCTCGCAGTCGACTAGCCACTCATCAGCCTGGCAGGGAGGGTTGTCTTCCTTCCTTCTGCCAGGAGTGGTTAGTTGACTGTGAGCTCTGGAGCAATTGGAAGGGAGTGTGGAATCGGTTCCAGCAGTGGATGGGTGAATGGATGGTCTGGTCCTAGAGGGCCAGACCCTTGTTATGTGCACCTGTGCAGGAGTATTCATATCCATATATTAATATGAATACCCCCATCTCTAGTTGTGACCAAAGGGGCTTAACTCAGATAAGTAAGTGTAGGATTGCAGCCTTAAGGACTTAGGAAAGAACAACCTTTTCAGTTTTAGATTATTAGCACACACACACACACATACACATACACACACACACACGAAGAAGGAAAGAGATATGACACAGAGAAGGAAGGACATATGCCTCTTTGTGTATGTATCCATATATGTGAGAGGGTCTTTAAATGGATTGTTGTGCTCTGTTGTTTCAATGTTTTGTACTGATTTTATTTACCATTTTTAATATAATTATTTTTAAATTTATGTATACTTATTGTTTTAGATTTTAAATATTGCCTTTTTAATGACGTAAGCTACCGTGGGATGAAAATAGTTTAAATAAATTTTAAAAATGTATGTGTGTGTTGAAGTGACAAGGATTTCAAAGGAAGGAGCAGGAGCTTAAATGAGCAACCTGAATGTGGAGATGTTGGTAACAAAGAATAGAGGGGAAAAGATAGTCACTGTTGTTAATTTTAAAACATACATTAGCTGCCTGGCAATAACAAGAGTAATGGATGTAATCGCTGTCACAAGAGTCACCTGTTCCTGGGATAAATATGGATGTAATCTGGAAAAATATTTCATCACCACCATAGATGTGGCATATCTCCTTCAAGAAATGAGTAAGTGAGTAGTTGTGGTGCCAAAATGGATCAGTTTTGAAGGCTCCCCATTAGAGATAGGGACGAATATAAAAACGGATCAGTTTTTCTGACAAATATAGCCAAATTGTCATATATTCGTCGATCTGTATTTGTAAAATTTTAAATCAGGACGAATATGGCTTGACGAATATTTCTTCGGCTTTATTCTTCAATCCGTTCATATTCGTTGCCCCTTTGGGGGGCCTCTCTGAGCTTACTGGCGCCAATCCATAGCTCTGGCAAATCAGGACAGAGATCCTGGATTGGCATGTCTGGCAGCCAATAGCGCCACTGAAAGATGTATTTACTTTTACAGACCCTTCATATAAGCTTTTCCCATCCGGCCGTTCCCCACTTCTGTTTGTGCTCTCTGGAGTGAGAACAGTTGCTGCTCGCTGGCTTGCTGGTGTTCTTGCGGTTTTGCTTTTGGGGCAGCAAAACAAAGACTTATATTTTTCTTTTTCATCATCATTCATGAATCACCATGAACTTTACTGGGAATTTGGGGAGGGATTTCAGGTAGCTTAGGCTGCTTCTTCAGAAGGGTTTAATTTTATTTCAAATTCAAATCAATCAAACCGTTTTTCCCCCTGGAGGCTTGTGTGTGTGCATGTATCATCCGGTGGGAGGGTGACCATCATCATGTGACTGTGGAATCTCTTTGCCTTTATATTCAGTTTTCAAAAGTTCATTTCATAGAGGTTTGTGTCTCTCAGGGAATTTGGTGGGTGGGTGGATCCATCATTCCAGACTTAGCTGGCAGGACTTTTCTTCTTGGATTTTTTTGGCTTCTCTGCCACAGTGGGTCGGGGGGGAAATTTTCCTAATTATATTATACTGAGGGGAGGCTTTGTTTAGGAAGGGAGGTCACATTTTAGTAAAAGTTTACACCACCATCATTCTAAAAATAAAATTTATACACACTCTCTGTAGTTTCCTTCCTCGATTTCCATTGCTTTACAGTGGGGTCTCTACTTAAGAACTTAATCCGTATTGGAAGGTGGTTCTCAAGTGGAAAAGTTCTTATGTAGAATCTGCATTTCCCATAGGAATGCATTGAAAACCATTTAATACGTATCTGCTCTTTTCCATCCATAGAAACTAATGGGAAGCTGCTATTCCGCCTTCTACAACTAGAGGGGGATTTTTTCTTTTTTTCCCCCTTAGGTCAGGGAACAGTGTTAAAAGCACTTCTGATGAAGCTAATTTTGAAGCAATGGACTGAAAACCAATTAATCCGCTCTGGCTGTTTTTTATATGTAGAGGTGCGTTCGTACATTGAAGCATTAGTTCCCATAGGAACTAATGCAAAGCTGGTTAATACGTACTCTACCACTAGGGGGAGAACTTTTTTTAACCTAAGATGACCTAAGGTTAAAAAAAGAGCAGGAAAGTTTTTTTTTCCTGTTCTTATCTGGATTTTTGTTCTCAAATAGAAGCAAAATTTAGCAAATGGAGCTGTTCTTAAGTGGAATTGTTCTTAAGTAGGGACGTTCTTAAGTAGAGACCCCACTGTATTTGTTTAGTTGGTTTGTTAGGCAGGCAGTAGAAAATGAAGGGATTTCTTCAGGGGCAATCCAAGGGGAAGAATGCTGTGAAGCTACGCAGGCTAGGTAGCAGCACGGTCATCACGTCCACCACATGCACAACCACATCTATGATAAACAGTGCCACTGCCCCTCCTCCGGTGGCCTTGCAGGCAGGCATGGAACCAAAGATTCTAGAGGTGCCAAAAGAACTGCCGCTCCTCTTCCTAGAGGAATCTGAGGAGTTATTGGTTTCTGAAGATCCCCAGTCCAATTTGGAACCAGTAACGGCAGGGCAGGCTTCACAGTCCCCCCACCCATGTCCCCAGAGTCATCTGTTCCCTCCTCCCAGACCAGCAGCACCCCTGGGACATAGAGCTCTTCCCAGGCCAGCAGTCAGGGGCAGGCAGTGGGTCCTCGTTAGGGCAAACATGGCAGAGGGGCCATGTGGGATCATTTCACGGTGCTCAGCAGTGACCCATGGCTGACACTGCAATACCTGCGTTGGGGTGGTCTGGAGGGGGTCAGATCCCAGGCATCTGTCCTCCACCGCCATCTCCCAACATCTGGAGAGGACCACCCAAGCTCCTGTCCAGGGAAGGCCCTTCATCTGCACCGTCTGGGAGAGAGAAAAGAGCAGCTCCAGGGGAGGCAGAAGGGAGTCAGGAGGGGGTACCTCCATTCAAAAGGGCAACCACAGGGGTTTCGAGGGCTGGGAGCATGAGGCAGGCCGTGCTCCATGAAGTGGCACCCCTTGGGTCCACCATGACCCTCAACTGGTGGTTGAGGGGCAAGGCCTAGCAGGCGGCCACTTGTCTTATCGCTGAGACAATCGCCCTGCTCGGACATCCACTGTCCATCGTGGAATCCCAAGCCTTCTGCCAGTTGCTGCATTTTTTTTGCCTCCTGGTATGACCTCCCCTCACAGAGAACTCTCAGTTCTAGAGTGCTGCCCTCGTTCTATGACTCTGTGAGGCAGGTGGTCTGTGACCATTTTTCACAACTACAGGGGCACAAGGTGCACTTCACAGCAAACCTGTGGATTGGAGGTCAGCATGGCTACCTCTCGCTCACAACCTACTGGTGGCAGTGAGAGGACTTGAGTAGTGGCAGGGCATCGTCAACAGGGCCACAGGGGGAGGCTTCTGTGCCGTGTGGTGAATTCTCCTGGGGGGATCCAATTTGTGGGGTGAATAACTCAGATATCCAATATCAAATCTTCACCAAAGTTGGCAGGCGTGTTGGGGAAAGACATAGGAAGCTCCGTTGTGATTCTGGATTCTCTAAGTACCTAGGGAGAGCTGTCCTGAGGGGTCCTCTTTGTGACTATACAACTTGGGGGCCTGTGATCCAATGTTCAGGAGTTGTAGAAATGTGTCTGAGGAAGCTTTCCTGCAAATTTGGTGTCTCTAGGTCATCGGGGGCCAGTGTTACAGCTGTTTAAATTGCAGACTAATTGACAAATTGATCCGTTGAAGAATATTCGTATATTCGTATTCGTTGATCCATTCACCTTGATGAATAATGGATCAAAACAAATTGCCATTTTTTAATTTGTCCCCATCTCGGCTCCCCATCTTTCTTCATCTTACATTGTGACTGTAGGGACTGTATAATTATGACTGATTAGAGGTTTCCATGTTATCACTTATTTTTGCAACCTCTTTCAAACAATGATACAGTGCCTCAGCATTTCCAACTATATAGGGAGCAGATTTTCAAAAGCTGAGGAGATCTCAAGAAGCATTTGAGCTCAACCAACTGTCAGATGCAAAATGTTCATAGCCAATGTTTGCTGTCAGCTGCACATGCTAATGTGTTTATCTCAAAAGTGGGGAAGTGAGTGGGGGGGGCAGGTGGATTGAAAGCTGTATCCTCCTAAGATTAAACATCTCTTCTAACTGACTAGCCAGTTCTGTCTGTGACAGGGACAAAAGATTTCCCCAAAACTAGCATGACATGAAGATGACAGTCCTTATCTGCCATTGTTAGTTAAAACATGGGAAAAGTGTCACTTTGAGAATTCCAGAAGGTACCGGATGTACCACAGTTCAATTGTTTGCAAAGGTCAAATTGAAACAAGCTATAGTTTTTTGGACTATTTAGTTATACACCATTGACCAGAGAATTGCAGACACATCTCCTAACCCAGCGTATCTTTTGAAGCATATCCTCCAGACCATTATGTAGCACTTCCACAATGGCTCTTTCCCACCTCCTAAATAGAGGGAAAGTCTGAATACAGAGCATGTCAAGCTAATGTTGCCCCTCTAGCTATTTCAAGAATCATGACTGAAAGAGTAGTAACATAAAGGAGGTCATTCAACATGTGCAGGCATCACATTCAGATTAGCACCACTTTCCATCCCATAAGTTAATGTGAACATCTTGTTTACATAGACACACATAAACACACACAAACATATACACACACATTAAGACACAGTTACCCTCAACTCTATGGGAATTATTTCAGTTTTGTTTTTTGCCAAACAGATTGTGAAAAGAAAAATCAAACCCTCGATTATTTCATCCTATTTTTGAAGAAATGTTCAAATGTTTGCATGTTTCTTTCTTAAAAAAAAAAAAAGAACTTCGACCTATCTGTATCCAGGAAGAAATCACTTGTACATGGTTTGAGATTTCTGATATGTAACAATCCTGTTCATTTCAGTAGTGCTAACTATGGGGTGAACATTTGAAAATTTCAGCAAAGAGAAGAAAAGAAAGGATAAAAGTGCAATTTAGAAACCGCCTCCATCTTGTAGCAAAAGAAAATATGGTTCTAACCATGCAGATTCTGAGTACAGGTTCTAAACTTATTAATGATATGCCAGCACATGGTGTGTGGACCTATGGCATATCTGCTATGATCTGCTATATATACACTTCCAGGTAAGAATCTTTTTAAGCAGTATAATGAAGGTTTAATAAAAATACATGGTGAAGTTCAATGTTTATTTGCAGTAATAAAGTTTATCTTGGAACAGGATGGATGTGAGTTAATAATTTTGATTGAGAAATCACCCACTGGGATTTTCCAGAGCAAGACAATCAGAATAATTTTCTTCTTCTTGGAGCTGCATTAGTTTTTGATATGTAGCATAAGACTATTGTGATGATATACAGTTGTAGCATATTATATTGTTATAAAAGCCTGCCCTGAAGTGGCCCTCTATCTGTACTACAGAGGGCAGTTTCAACCAACTTACTTTATCTCTTCTGTAGCTAACATAAGGCAAAGGCAGGAGATGTGGCCATCTGAATACAGTCATGCCCCGCTTTACGATTACCCCATTTAATGACGAATCCACTTGATGATGATGTTTTGAATGGGGTTTTTCCACTTTGCGATGATTGGTTCCCTGCTTCAGGAACCAATTTTCGCTTTACAACGATCAAAAATAGCTGATCGTCGGGTTTCAAAATGGCCACCAGGTGTACAAAATGGCTCCCTGCTGTGTTTAGGAGCCATTTTTCGCTTTACAGGCACCAGAAAATGGCCACCCCTATGGAGAATCTTCGCTGGACGGTGAGTTTTCAGCCCATTGGAACGCATTGAACGGTTTTCAATGCATTTCAATGGGCTTTTTTATTTCGCTTTACAACATTTTCGTTCTACAGCGATTTCACTGGAACGAATTAATGTTGTTAAGCGAGGCACCACTGTACAACCTCACAGAAAACAAATGGTGGGAAATAAAGATAGAATTAATGAAATACCTACAATTATCATATGTTTCTGTGTATAAGATGCTATTTTTTCCTAAAATCATTACACTAAAAATTGAGAGGTGTCTTATACATGGAAGTTAGCTGAGAACAAAACTGCTCATACCTTGCCTCTGTAAACAGGCTTCCTCCAATCGTGAGGCTTAGTTGCCTCGAATCTGGAGGCTTAGCTTCATACAGTCAAGAGATTTAGCTTCTTCCAATCAGGAGCCTTATGGAATTGATGTCAGCTGATGCTGAACAAACCAATTGGAGCACACCTTGTTGGACGTCAAGCCTGTAGGCTCAGATTCAACAGGGACTCCTAACGTCTGAGTGTTCTGATCCCAGAGGCTGAATACTTGAAGCTACGTTTTCTTAATTTTGGGGTTAGAAAAATGGGGAGGGGTTATAAATAGGGGCAACTTATAAACGGAAAAATACGGTACAATAAGAAGAGGGATTTAGGAATATGTCAGACCTTATAGGATACATAAAGTTTGTCCAGAGCTTAGAAAATTGCTTTTTTGAAGTAACTCATTTGTCATTATTTAATTATCAGAGGTGGCCATTACACATCATTAAGAGTAATCACTACAATGCACCTTACTAGCAAGTTACTTTAAATTAGTTTTAAATTGATTATTTTTAACACAATGAAAAAGAAATTAACACATACTGTATTTTTCCATGTATAAAATGATACTTTTTCCTAAAATCATTAGAGGAAAAATTGAGGGTCGTTTTATACATGGAAGGAGGCAGAGGCGGAGGCAAAGGAGCAGCCATGCTCGGTCGCCTCTTGCAGCTGCTGATTTCCTGCTGCCGCCGCCACCGAATCATCTCCTCCAACGCCACTCCCTGGCTCCCTTCAGGCAGAAGACAGGGTGGTGATGTGAGCTGGAGGTGAGCTCCGGCAGTTGCACTGGAGGAGGTGATTGGGCAGCGAAAGTAGCAGGAGGCAGAGGTGGAGGAGCAGCTGAGCTTGGCTACCTCTTGTGGCTGCCCATGGAATGCTGCTTCTGCCATCCAATTGGCTACTCTAGTGCCACTGCCGGGGCTCACCTCCTGCTCACACCACCGCCTTGTCCCCTGCCTGGAGGGAGCCCATGAGTGGTGCTGGAGGAGGTGATGGAGACAGCAGCAGGAGAAGGTGGAGACAGAGGAAAAGGAGCAGCCATGCTCAGCCACCTCTTGCTGCTGGCCATTGACTGCTGCCGCCACTCCCCCAGATTACCTCCTCCAGCTCCACTCGCAGGTTCCCTTCAGGCAGGGGACAAGACAGAGGTGGAGGAACAGTCAAGGGGCTCCTTGTGGCTGCCCATTGACTACTCCTCTGCCTCAGGCAAAGGTCAAAATTAGGGGGTCATCTTATCCATTGGGGGGTCATATACACAGAAAAAATACAGTATACTATGAGGAAATATCATTGTTATTTTTTTAAAAAAAAGTTACCCCAAAAGTAACATGTTACAGGTAATGTTACTTGTAATGACTTGCTACCAACCTCTGGGGTGGGTGAATATTGAACTTGTTGGTTCTTTATTCTTTACAAGAGCCTAGAGAACCAGGGAGCAGAGCTATGTAAAAAAGTTATAGACTGAAGCTCTACTCTGGCACCCATGTTAGGAAATACCACAGCTTCAGGAGGAACACTGTAGCCTTTCTAGCCTCCATATGTGGTTTATCACCCAGAATGCATGGACAGTGATGAGTCAGAACAGAAGATCTGTTAATCTGTGAGGATTCTCCATGTGACTTAGAACTATTCATTTTCATGGGTAGTATAGAATCTCCTCTTCAGATACTGCACCCGCCACCCTTTCAGACTGGTGGAACTACAATGCAATACCTGCATGTGTCCTGAATATTCCCTCGTAGGCACTCCTGAATAGGGTTTTTGGATTAAGGCATTCAATGCATGTGTCCCTGTATCCTTCCACGCTTCCACTTTTGAATATGAACAGGTGTGGCGGCAGAATCCTATGCATATCTACCCAGAAGTAAACTTCATTAACTGCAATGGCCCAAATCCAGTTAGGAACTATTATGCACATAAGGGCTATTGTGCACCTTCTCCCCCAGTCTTGGCTTGCCAGCATGCTACTGAATGCATAATTAGGTGTGTGATTATTTCCTAGACCCCTAGATAGCTAAGAAGCCTCGTGGGTGAACAGCGGGTAAGGTAGCCTCAATTGCACAATTGTTTACTGATTTTGCAGAAATCCAAGAGGGTTGTGACCAATGGGGCTTAACACAGATAAGTATGTATAGGATTGCAGCCTTTAGGACTTAGGAAGCCTCGTGGTGCAGTGGTTAAAACGCTGTACTGCAGCTAAAACTGTGCTCACGACCTGGGGTTCAAATCCCAGGTAGCCGGCTCAAGGTTGACTCAGCCTTCCATCCTTCCGAGGTCGGTAAAATGAGTACCCAGCTTGCTGGGGGGGCAATGTGTAGCCTGTATAATTAAAATTGTAAACTGCCCGGAGAGTGCTTGTAGCGCTATGGGGTGGTATATAAGTCCAATAAATAAATAAATAAATAAATAAACAACCTTTTCAACTTTAGATTATTAGCACCTTTTTTTAAAAAAAAGGAAGTGAAGAGATATGACACAGAGAAGGAAGGACATATGCCTCTGTGTGTATGTGTCCATGTATTTGAGTGGGTTTGTAAAATGGATTCTGGCTCTCTTGTTTTAAATGTGTTTTTGAACTTTTATTTACCATTTTTAATACAATACTTGTTTAATTCTTTTTAAATTTATGTATACTTACTGTATTTAGATTTTAAATACAGTGGTGTCCCACAAGATGATGTTAATCCATTCAATTGAAATCGCTGTTTAGCGAAAACATCGTCTTGTGAAAAGTGTTTCCCCATTGGAATGCATTGAAATCCGTTTAATGCATTCCAATAGGGAAAATAGTTGTCGTTTTGCAAAAATTGCCCATAGGGAAGCCATTTTGTGAAGCTGCCGGTCAGCTGTTAAAATTGTCGTCCTGCAAAGCATCGGTCCCAGGGAAAAAAACCGTCTTGCGAAGCATGAACCGAAACATTGTCCAGCGAAAATCGCCCATAGGAAACACTGTTTTGCAAAGCGCAATGGCGATCGCAAAACCTCTTCATCATGCAGATTCATCATTTTGCGGGGTAATCGTCTTGCGAGGTACCACTCTAATACCTTTTTAAATATGTAAAGCTGCCTTGGTATAAAAATATTTTAAATAAATAAATAATAATGTGTGTGTGTTGAAGTGACAAGTATTTCAAAGAGAGGAGGAGGAGCTTAAAAGAGCAACCTGAATGTGAAGATGTTGGTGATAAATAATAGAGGAAAAACTACAATCATTGCTGTTAATTTTAAAAGATACATTAGCTATCTGGCAATATTAAGAAGAATGGATGTCATTGCTGTCACAAGAGTCACCTGTTCCTGGGACAAGTATGGATGTAATCACCCTTCCAGTTGGAACTAGCTTTTGACAGGAAAATGTTTGGTCCTGGAATGTGTCACACATAGATTTTTTTTTAAAGGAGACAATCAAATACTAACAATGAGATTTGAGGCTAGGTACTATCTGTATAAATTTTATTAATGCGTGTAAAAATACAGAAACTGCCAATTAATTTTTTGTATGTAATACTCCCTAACCATTCATACTTACAGCCACATTGCAAAGATGTCCTGTGATATGATAAATACAAATGAAGAAGCAATGTCAGTGTTCATGCTGTCTTGGCTACCACTGGCAAAATTTTGTAGATCCCCCTCCCCCCAGGCATTCTGTATCTTTTTACTTTCTACCAATTATACTCTTCTCAGGATCCCATGTACAATCTGATATGGAGGTTTTCCCAACTGTTTTAGAGAAATTAGTGAGCCCAAAATGCCTTGTATTCTGTTAATTGTTTTTTTTTTAATATTGTGACTTTAAAGAAAAACACCTTAAATTTTTCAGCAAAAACATTGTTTCGTTTCTCACGATTAATGTTCCCAAATGAAAAGTTCTAGTTGAACTGTAGTTCTAGAAGTTAAGAAGTTTAGACCACAGAATAAATCCTGATATCACTTGAAACATGGGCACACAAATATGCCCTTCTTATACCTTAACTTCCATCCCAACTAAACAATATACCATGATACCACAAGCTACATAACTCATTATCCGTATAGCACACTGTTGGATAGCTCAGTGGCTTAGGTCTCTGGCTATGGAACCAGCGGTTGGGAGCTCAATTCCCCACCAAGCCTCATTGAGAGGGGCTAGATTTGATGATCCATAGGGTCTATTCCAGCTCTGCGGTTCAAAGGTTATTATTATCATTAGTGAAGCTGAAATGAAACAACCTTTGGTAATGCCACCATCTTTGCTTATTTCATGGGAGAACAAAAACAGTGCAAAAGATTCCTTCCTGTTGAACAAGAGCTTTTGTGCATTCAAACTTTTTAAGGCCTTCTTTTGCAAAACAAATTGCAAAAATATTTTTGTGCACACACCCATTATATTTTTCACAATATACAGCATTAGTGCTGTAAGATGCATTGCTTTTTGCCAATGGTGCTACTTCGACAAAGAGCACTGAGATGTTTATTTTTGGGCAAGAGTAAACATTTCTCTGTGACTGACTTTTTTAGGGGGGCAGGGAGGATATTTTAGTGTGTCAAGGGCTGGAAAATGTGTGGATATTTGTTAGATCTTTATCAACATAAACAGAATTGGGAGCACAGTCCCATGAAGTTTACTAGCCTAGTCCACTGGATCTGTATTTAGAAATAAAAAGTCTCATTGTGTTTAATTGATGAAGGGAGTGGCCACATTGACCTTTTACCCTGTAGTTTGCATCGGATTTGGCATGGATGAAATCAAGTTTTAAAAAATGATGCCATGAAGCAAAATGGATAATTCAGTGGTTCAGGTATCTGGCTAGGAGTTCAGTTTCTCATTGAGACTCCTTGACAGAGGCTGGGCTCAATGATTCATAGGGTCCCTTCTAGTTGTTCAGTTCTAAGATTATTATAAGTGTGGCAAAGCCTGGTGTCTTTTGTGTGGATAAATCTCTCATTTTGTTCAGATGGCACAGGGTGGTTAATTTTGCTCTGATTTAGCTGGCATTGTTTTTTTCTGGTTTCTGCCATGCATGATCACCTGATCTGAGGTAAAGAGGTAGTTACAGGGGTGTCAGTTCCCCTCAACTGTGATTGCCTATTGTTTTCTTAAATGCTCCCCAAAGTTAGTGCTGCATCAGATTAGTACTACAACATTTCAGAAAAATTAAAAGAAATTATGAAAAGAGCAAACGGAAGGGGTTTTCCTGGTGGAAACTGATAATCTTTTTTCTCAGCTTTCTACTTGTGCCCCCAGTGACTTATGGAACACAATAATTGTTTGTATTTGTCTGGACAGCTACAATAATTTCATCTGCAGAAACCAACAGGGACCCAAATTGAAAAACTTTGAATCAATCTGGGATCTCCCACTGTGTAATCACACCTTAATCCTAGCTAGGCAAAGATACTTTTTTCTCTTTGCAGAGTCAAAGAGTGGCGTTTACTTGGCATGGAATTTAAAGCTAAAAAGGGTGGATCAAAGGACCCATGTTTTTAAAGGAATAATTGTTGGGGGGGGGTTTTCCTGGTCTGAATTTCCTCAGTTTGGACAAGGAACTGTGACATTTTCCCTGTCACAAGGAATTCAGTGGGACTTTGACAGAACCCTCACAGAATTGTCATTCATCTTTTGCACAAAATTTCTCCAGGCAATCAACCACTCATTGACTGTGCAGGGAGACTCCCTGTCCTGCCTCCTCATCAAAGTGGTTGGCTGCCTGGGAAGGCAGGGAAAGACTGGCTGGGCCCCTGTCTGGATTGGAGCAATGCTGCCAAAGGACCCCATCAGTATGAGGAGTCCCATAAATAGACTGGGAGGTCTTGGGAGGATGGAACTCAGCACAACCTGTGCTCCCATCTCTACTCCCATCACATCTCTTCTTAATTTTCAATTTTCCAGCTTCTCCCCCCACTGTTCTTAATACGAACTTTCTAAAGTCAGCTGAATTTGAAATAAGCACTGAAGTGTTTTTCATGAGCGATATTTGTTTCACTTGATGTTTTTGTTAGCTCTGCAATAAAAAAAAATCAAAGAAGTTATTTAACACCTTGATAGCTCAGTGGTTTAGGCATGTGGCTGGAGAACCAGAGGCGGGGAGTTCAATTCCCCTCTGTGCCTCCTTGACAGGTGTTGGGTCTTATGATCCATATGGTCCCTTTCAACTTTGGGGATCTAAAATGATGATGATGTTAATGAAGATTAAGAAATAATATTTGTGAAGTCACAGCACCAAGCGACAAATTCACTGTCACAGAGGGTTTTCTCTAATTCATACAGGTATGAATTATTTTGATACTTAATATATTTGGAAATATCTGTTAGTTACACATTCATAATTAATTTTTGAAGTTTTCCCTCATAAACAGAATTTGGGTCATTACCTGCATGTCTTATACACTCATATATTTTAAATGCAAAAGAGGATCGCCATGCGAGGGGCAAAAAAAGCCATAAAATTGTGTAGCATCTTATGGCTTAAGCTTTTATGAAAGTTAAAGTTTGGATAAATACTTCTGTTTTGAAAAGTTGGTTTGAATGCACTAGGGGAAATGTTCATGCTTCTATTGAAAATGTTTTTCATTTAGCTTTCCGGCCCAGAGACCTTCGAGTAGTGTGGGCGGCATATAAGTTAAATAAATAAATAAATAAGTTAAATATTTTGGTTTCTTTGCAGAGTTCACTGTGACACGAAGAATGTTGCCTTATCTTTGTTTGTAATCATCCTCATGCAGAAAAAAAAATCACTTCCCCTTGTAACCTACAGTGCTAAACTTTCTCAAGCCCCCAAGCCTCTTCTTTATTTCTGTCTCTTATTATTGAAGACTTTTTATCTAATACGTACTTTCCCAGGAGAAGTGAACGGCTTCAAATGATGCCACAAGTTGGACCATTCCCCCCCACTTCCCTCCAAAAGTATATATTTTGATTTTCTGACTGTATTGCTGTCCATTCCAGGCAAATGCATTAGGATTCACTGCACTCCATCACAGTCACTGAAGTGCCACAGCAAAGACATTCACAGATTGTGTGAGAGGAAGAGAGCTCCCTCACCTGAGCGGCAAATCCCTTCAACAACACCCTAAAAAGAAAAATGATTTGAGTTTTGTCTCTCTGCCAGTTCCTCCCCCTTCTTCTTCTTCTTTTCATGCTTGTCTCTTGTTCTTCAGAGTTCACTGAACTCTAGTCACTGAGATACCTTACAAAAACAGACAAAGGAAACAACCATCCCCTGGGTAGCAAAGTTTCAGCTAACAACACTTGTAAAAAATGCCATCAGTATTGTGGTTGCGCCAGTGTGCACCTCAACCTTGGGTTGACACTGAGGGTTGTTTCAGATACAACCTTCTCCATGGGAGTCAGTAACTGAGCAATCTTGTGTGTTGTTGATCCTATATGGGATTCTGAGGGAATAAATCTAAATTAAATAGATTTATTTGCTGATATAGATCTATTTAAAGTTAAAAAAATTATTTACAAATAATATTTATTAGTTATAATGTGCATGGATCTTCTATTAAAACTTAAAGTGAAAATTTAGATACATGAATTGCACATTTGTGTGGTTTTTCTATAAGGATATAACTTTGTGAAGGAAATTCACAGGTCGGTGGCACAGCAACTGCTGTACATTCCTCAGTGTACTAACTGTGTTAGTGTTCCAGAGACATGATTCCAGCAGCCCTTTATGGCTGAAAAATGATACTTGAAAACAAAACCCATGTTTCTTTCTCAATGAATAATCAAGGACTATAACAAGCTAGTTGGCAACTATGGCATGTGTGGAAAATTCATGTTGTGTGCCAACCCATTTTTCAGCATTTAAAGAATTCAAGGAATTATCTTCTTAAATGACATCTTGTTTGTGATGTATAGCTTGATCCTGAGTTCCAGGAAGGAAATCCATCTGTCCACTGGAAGAGGTTGGATATAATTCTCCTAACACAGAAGTGGAGGCTTTGGCTTTCAGGATTTTAACTCACATAAGTAGTCTTCCCACATGATGTAGAACCCTGTGCCAGATACCTCCTTGAAAACATTTCTTTACAATACCTGGAAGGTGTCAGAAATAGTAAACATGACAGAACAACGAGGTCTGTGTCCATGGCCATTGAAGTCCAATAAAAGGAAATGTTCAAAAAGGTCTAGTATTATTTGGTTTTGTTCTATGAAAGTGCTATGTAATTAATTTTAAGGTTAATTGTTTCACAACAGTAGAAGACAGTCAAGCAGGATAGCAGGACAATCTTCTCCAGATATATATACATATTATAGACTTGCACCAACATTACACTACCTTGAATCTAAAGGAGTTATCCACAAACAATAGGAACTTCTTTCTGACCACTTGCAATTTTCTAGGCAGCTTACTTCTCCAAATAATTGACATTGACTTTCAGTAGATGGCACCTCTATTTGATATTTGATTTCACAGTATTTATTATTCAGTTTCATCATTTCAGATTAAATAATTGGCAGTCAATATAATTTAGTATTTAGCTCCTTCTCTCAGTTGACTGCTGACAATTTTATTGTTTGTCTTCAGAGTTAATGTTATATACAAGTTGCACTAATGATCCACACAGCCTTGGTTCATACACGTTATTATCACAAAGGTGTGACATGTGGAGTGACATGTTCCAAGGTTCAGACATACCCTGAGGTTACTTTCCCCTGTTAATGGTCATGTTTTTTTTTAAAAAAGGATATTGTTCCCAGAAAGCCCATTTTCACAGGAATCAAAAAGCAACAGAGAAGATGACTGAATTATATCCATTATATAATCATAGAGATGCAGTTGAAACACAAAGCCAAAATGAGACATAATGGTTTCTCCTTGAGATCAAAATTTCTATCAAGGCAGAAGGCCTTCATTATATTGAAGTTATCCTAGCAGATCTCCCTGTGTGTCATTTACTTCCCTAACAAAATATACCTTAAGTATAGCATCTGGTTATTAATGAGGGTTCCCTCCCTTTCTTTATGCCATTTTCTAGCAGGTCTGACTAAACCGTTCCAAGGTTGACGTGACTAGTCCAAGGTGACTTCTGGCATCATAACACATATTATAGTATGCAGGGCCCAGAGTTATCACCATACACATCAATACATCACATAAATAGGCCTATGTAGATGATGAGTATCTGAAACAATTACTTTACTTTTGAACAAAGCAGTTTGATGATGTTTTAGTCTTAAAATGTCACAAAGGTGGAGTTTGCATTTGTTATGCAGGGGGGCACCCATATTTCCATACGAATTACACTGTAAATCAGAGTCGCTTAAATACTAATTAAGTTGTCTCTTCAAGGTTATTTTATTACACTGTGCTTCCCCTTTCCCCCTCCCTTTTGCACCAGAGTAAAATGTTATCTGATCTGTCAGATTCAGAAATTAAACCATAAGGGATACCTATTAGCACAACACTGCTGGCAGATTTATCTCGACAAAGCCACAACGAAATGTAAAAAGCATGTCTGGCAGATTGACTCTGGGATGTTTGATCAATGCCCTCTGGTGGCTACTGGAGTATGAATAATGGGGCGTTATGTATAATTCAGAAGTATATAAATATAAATCCATCTCTGTATCTATATATAATTTTTGTTGCATAATCAAACTTCATTAAAGTCAATGTAAGTTTCACAGTTCATTCTGATGGGAGCTTGACTGCACCTCCAAAATGAACATCTCTAAGATTTGTACTAATTGGAGCAATGAACTTTTGCTGTCTCTCTTTTTCTCTGTCTTTTAAAAATGATTAATGGTTGATGATCACTGAAAAATTGCAGGACACTCCTTTCCCTTTTTTAAAAAAAACAATATTATGATATCTTTCTCTCATAGACCTTATTGTATTAATTCAATTCTTCCAAAAAAAAAAAAAATCCAGTTTATATATGTGGGATATTGTACTTCTGTACCCAATATTGCAGCACAATATCGTGCCCGCGTTGCCAGCAGGAAAAAGGATGCAAAGCTTTACATAGCAAAGGGCAGCCTGAATGATGACAACACCAATGGCAGCAGGCAAGATGGTTTACAGGATACTGACACCACACAAGGGGAAATGCCAAAAGCTGACTCCTTTTTTCATCAATTAACCACTTCTCACCCAAACACAAAGCATAGACTTTGCATAGACATCATATCTATTGCCAGCAATCCAAAGCCTTTTTGTTTGCTGGAATATCTGTATCCCTGCAGGAAAAGGTGATATCCACTGTCTTGGAAGAACTCAAATGTTTTGAAAAGTAAATATCGCAATGTTGACTATAGTAGGTGGTGAAATGAAAAATGGAGGATGGGAAGTGGGAGAGAGGCAGTCTGTAGCTGTAGTGATTAGACATCTGATTGAGGATTCTCCAACTCCTGTAAAAGAGTTTGCCTCCAGCGTGAAATATATCAAGCAGTGTTTTTTTTTAAGCTGGGTTTCCTATATTTTGTGTGGAATGTCTCTGCACAAAACTAGCATCTTTCCCCTGTTTGGAGCTATTCATACACGTTGCCCCTCAACCCTGGAATAAAGATGTGAGACAAATCAGTATGGATTAAATAATGGGCCACACTTTATTAATAACAATCATTAGAAGAATTATTTGCAAATCAATTGGCAAAGAGGGGCCTGCAGACTGATAAATCAGTCATCATAAGGGCGAGTCCCCGGCCCCAGGTTCTTGCAGTCTTAATGAAAGCAGGAACCCCGCTGGCCGCTAGTAAAATACCCCCAGACTTTGAGCCATCTTCTCTTGATGAGTGTTGGTCCGGAAGTGCCCCTGTGCATCTTTCCTGCCCAGGTGCTGAATCGCACGATTCGCAGCCCTGGGAGGTCTGATGCACTGTTAGCTTACCTGATGTTAAAAATGGGGCTCACTGAGAAATACCTGTTTTTCCGCACTACCCACCAGTGTGACCAAATTTCCACCATAAAATTGCCAACAACCCTTACTAGTGTGGGATAGGCAAAAAAAATCCCCCCATCCAAGAGCCAATCAGGATGAAAGTCAAAAATTCCTATCCGGCCCCTTAAAAGGTGACCAGCCACAACTCACACTAGAAATAGGGCGGGCAGGTGGGTGCCTGAGAAAGAAGAGGCGGTTTAATGGGAGGACGTCCCTTTTATACCTAGTGATATCCTCCCGCTCTTTTCAACATTTCAAGGGACAGAAAAAGTCTCGCGCCATCCATGAGTGGGGGCAAAGCCCAGTCATGTTGATGAAGCCTGCTAGCTCATCCGCGACTTCACCATCTGCATAGGAAACACAGCAGAAAAGGCTGATGGATCACAAAAAAAGAGAAACAACTTGCAAAATGCTATTGCATTTGCAAATCCATGAACAGATTTTTCTGCACTGAGCAGAAAATGTCTCTGAAACCACAAATAGCAAAATTCTCACGCTCCTACAGTGACGAGGATCCTGCATCTGTTGGCCTATCATCCACACAAGGGGCAGGCAAGTTAGAGGTCCTCAGCCACACCTGACCAGAAGCACCCTCCATGCAATGTTCTGCTGCAGATCCTACTTGTCTTAAATAACACCATTTAAAGTTCCTTTGGTCACATTCATTACAAGAGATGACTGCACTGACTCTAAAAGCAAGTTTCTAGTCTGTGGATCAAACTAGACATTAAGGGAAAATGTGTATTCCCTGTAATTAGAAGATGTTCCTTCCAGTGATGGGATTTTCTCAGAGGTGTGGACCTTCACAATCAGATTTACGTTTCTTATCCATGGCTAAACACAAAACAAGATATGGATAAAATCAAGGTACTGATACAAACAGGTAACTTTGACCACTTGTGTGAACAATGCTTCTAAATAAGTTAAGCACATTATCAAGTTTGGGCCTTAGGCATTCATCATTTCTCCTTTCTTTTTAATCACTAATTATAGGGATGTGCCTAAGACTCCTAATCTCCTCTGTGCCTATGCCAGGTATGCACAAATTGGGTTCTTTTTTAGTGACACTCAAATACTTTTGTCTTGATCCATGATGTTCCTCAGCCCTTTTTGCTAACAGGAAACAGTCAGTCATGCTGCTTATGAAATAAACTAAAGATTTCCTTGATGCCATTCCATAGGCAGACCATTTACAGGTCGATGATCTAGTGCAATGGTTCCCCACCTTGGGGATCCCCAGATGTTCTTGAACTGGAAAGTAGGACATGGTTAACAATATTTCTTTGGTGAAGACTACACTGACCTCTTACTGCCTTAGACATTCTTTTTCTCTCTCTTCTTCTAATATATTGCATGAATGTTGGATGGAACATAAGGAATTTGTGCAGCTTTTTGCTCTGCCCTGTGGGCAACCAGTGGCTCTCTGATCTATCTTCTGGTTACTCAGGAAATGCAGAAATCTCTTACTTAGTTTGTATTGGCAAATATGTCTGAGGGCAATGCTATTAGCTAACTGCTCATATGGGGCACTGAATCAGGTGAAGGCCACTCATTCTTCACAGCTCTTTGCTCTGGGGGATTTCTTCTCCTTCCATCTTTTTTTTTTCACTTGTACTTACTTCCTGTTCCTGTCCACAAAATTCTAGAAACTTGCTTCAGACAAATCAGTTCTAAATAAGGCGTAGTTTCTTGCTCATCCTGCTATTGCCTAAGAACTAGGTAAAGCTAGCTTACTAGGTAAAAAAACCAAGATCATGGCCACTGGTTCCATCACCTCCTGGCAAATAGAAGGGGAAGATATGGAGGCAGTGACAGATTTTACTTTCTTGGGCTCCAGGATCACTGCAGATGGTGACAGCAGCCACGAAATTAAAAGATGTCTGCTTCTTTGGAGGAAAGCGATGACAAACCTTGACAGCATCTTTAAAAGCAGAGACATCACCTTGCCAACAAAAGTCTGCATAGTCAAAGCTATGGTTTTTCCTGTACTGATGTATGGAAGTGAGAGCTGGACCATAAAGAAAGCTGACCACCGAAGAATTGATGCTTTTGAATTGTGGTGCTGGACGAGGTTCTTGTGAGTCCCCTGGACTGCAAGGAGAACAAACCTATCCATTCTAAAGGAAATCAACCCTGAGTGCTCACTGGAAGGACAGATCCTGAAGCTGAGGCTCCAATACTTTGGCCATCTCATGAGAAGAGAAGACTCCCTGGAAAAGACCCTGATGTTGGGAAAGTGTGAGGGCAGGATGAGAAGGGGGCGACAGAGGACGAGATGGTTGGACAGCATCATCAAAGCGACCAACATTAATTTGACGCAACTCTGGGAGGCAGTGGAAGTCAGGAGGGCCTGGCATGCTCTGGTCCATGGGGTCACGAAGAGTCAGACACAATTAAACGACTAAACAACAACAAGGTAAAGCTATGCAGGACTAATTTGAAATTCCTTCCTTCCTTCTTTTCCCAGTTTTCATCTAAATGTATCTGATGCTTTATTGAAGGTCAGCTGCCCTCCTTCCACACCAACATATGCATTCATTTTAAAATTGCTTTAGAGAAAATATGACAATGGTTTGGTCCAAAGCCCCCCCCCAATACTAATCTTGTTCAGCTTTCCTTTAGAGTCGTGTGCTGCCTTCCTTGAAGGTAACTTTCAGATTCACTTTGAATGTTGCTTTTGGTTACGTTTTGGCAAAAACTCTGTTCCAGGAGAAGAGAGAGGTATTGATCAGATGTTGTCTGTTTCCTGACCTGGAAGGATATTTCAGCAGCTCACTGTGCTTCTGTAACTATATTATCACAGTTTATGCTACATTGTATGGGTTTGTGTATTTGTAAAGTACACAGTATCTTTATATTAGGTGACTGGCAAATATAACTGACAAAGAGCGAGGAGAAAGACAAGGGAATGCCACAGCTCTCAAAATAATACTCTAGATCTAATGACACTCTCCAGAAGGACAACAATATGCAAAACAGGGTGATTCCATCATCCAATCAGATAAACCACCCAACCAGTAGTACTGCTATTTTATCTATGTTAGGTCTGTAAGCAACCTTGTGTCTTAGTCTCATGAACCAAATAAGAAGTGACATTCCATATTCTGCCTGCTGTGATTTTGTAAGATGTGAAATGATTTTGTGAGAGGCAAGAGTTTTGTTTTGTTTTTTAAAAAACTGATTTGTACAAATCGCAGGGCGTTTTTTGGACAAGTGTACACGAAAACCAATTTAGTCATCTTTGTTACTGGAATGGGGTCATGGTGTAAGGAGCTTTATATAGAAAGTATTGATAAAACACACAAACACACACACACATACAGTGATCATTGGCATCAATGCCACTTGAACTGAAACAATTCACATCACAACAAATCCCACTAGTCAAGGGGGGGGCATAAGATAAGAACAAACTAACATCTTCTAATAAAGTAATCAACATATCTCAATTGGGACATCAGTTCCAAGTGATGTTTCATCAAAGGAAATCGCTGGGCATGGCTGGAGCAGTGAAAGATTACACCAGTTGACATGTTTAATTGATTAGTTCCTTTTTGCTCAAGCTTAAATCGGAGAGAGAGAAACACACACACACAAACAGAGAGAGAGAAGAGATTTCTAAATACACAGCTTCATTATTCATTCATTCATTCATTAATTCACACAAAATATCTACTGAACAACCTTGGGGGCTGGAGGAAGGCTACAAGGCTACATGCCTTAATCCCACACCAAAGTCAAGGGATGTCAAGGGATCTCAAAAGAACTGAAAATATCTCAGTAGGGCTTTTGCCAGGTGGGATAGAGAGTCCCAGTGAGAACAAGGAAACCTACAAGTATTTTTTTACATTCCCTAGTCTTGGCTGGTTTCAGTTTATTTCCTTTCATCCAATCCATGACTGGCCCTTTTGGCATTATTACAGCTTCACCAGAATTAAACGAAGTGCAGTCATTTTTGTATCCCAACTCTTATTTTAGACACATAAGGACCCAGGCTTCACGTTTATTAAGAAAGATAGGTCACCTGCACAGAAGTATCATAGAAACATAGAATTATGACATTGGAAAGGGCCTATAAGGCCATCAATTCCAAACCCCTTCTCAGTGCAGGAATACAAATCAAAGGGTATCTGTCAGGTGGTTGTCTGAATTTGTCTGAATGCCTCCAGTGTTGGAGCACTCACCACCTCTCAAAGTAACTGGTCCACTGCTGTACTGTTCTAACAGTTAGGATTTTTTTCCTGATATTCAACCAAAATCTGGCTTCCTGTAACATGAGTCCATGTTGTTTCCTTCTCCAGCATTATCAGAACAAGTGAGTTGTTCTCTCACTCAGGACTGAAGGTGACAAATTTCATACAGCTTTAAAATTTCTCATTGCCATCTCTCATTCTATTGCAATAGTTTAAATCAATTAGAACAAGGAACGTAATGAATATTCTTTCCATTCCTACTCTTGAGGCAAACATCTCAAAGTTCGGTGCCCTGCACAGGTAACAGAAATAGTTATAAAATAGGTTCATATTTGTCCACCAGGAGATTGTCACAAAAGTGCTTTTAACACTCTCTGTTGCTGAAATATTAAGATCTCAGCTTACTTCTAAAAAACTTGGGGCTCCATCTGCCTGTCCCAAGACATTGATAGCAAACATTTTCAAAATTAGAAATAGCTCAGAGCATTTCTTAATATTTGGTCCACAAGTCAGCTATTTTCATTTCTGATGACATTTCTGTGCAATAATAGCAATAATTTATTTTCTTTTGAAAGATGGTGGGGTGGGGATGGTGAGGAGCAGCTATTGCTTTAGATGACCTAGAGTGTTATTTTAAGTGGTCAAGAGATATTCCACTCAGTCATCTCATTTGAATTAATACTCCTCCCTTACATATCTAGGTTGTGAGCAGCATGTGGTATCAGTAGGTAACTTAAAACTTCTGCCAAAGTTGGCCAATAATTGCCTAGTTTTCTCAGCGATAATTAACACCATGCACAAACTATAACTGTCTACCTTTATGGAAGGTTAATTGGGTTTCGATTATTGAAATATAATTTATAGATTTCATTTCTGTATTGGTTTACCATGACCACCAAAAACAAAACAAAACAAAGCAAAACAACAAAACAACAACAACAACAAAACACCAGAGGTTGTATGGAAGGTTTTTAATTAAGGTGTGTGGGGGAATTAAAAACTGAACTAGAAAACATATTGGTTGTAGCATTTAGAGATGTTCCAAGATGTTGGAACAAATATTCATAGCTACAAAGGTCATATAGGTCAAGTATTTTATTACACACTGTGGTCCATGTTACATCAGCTTATTTTATCATAACTTACTGCTTACTCTGGCACAGAGATCAATATTTATCCACTGTATTAGGCCCCTGGAGTCACTACGCTGATATGTGGAGGAAAGTCCAAATGTATTACAGGATAATTCCTGAGAAGGAGTGAGTAATGGATTAAGATAGAGCCCTGTTTCCTACAATCTCTATCATAGTGGTCAAAGGCAGAAGTGTTCCACAGAATTACACAAATAGATGGCTTTATTTATTCATTTACTTTGAAGGCAGATAGGTCACATACAGGAAAAACTCTCCTGCGGTGTGTGATTTTTGTTTTGGGTTATTTCTTTGCTTGCTTTGGCTTCTTCTGCACTGTCCATGTTGTAAGGAGCAACAGAGACAGTGACACATCTAAAAAAGTTTGTGGGCTTTTTCAGTCATGATAGCTGGACTATTCAGTTTTTTCATAGGAATTCTTCACAACATGATCTTTATGCTTCTAATAGTAATAGTCTGTCAATATGAATTGATAACAAACTTTTGTGATACATACCAAGATTTTAGAACCAAAGAATCCCGATGAAAAAAAATGCATATTAATTGATACAATCACAGGTGTCCTGATGTTACTATGTATAAGAAATTTATTTCTGTTTTTTTCTACACAGCTCCTGAAGAAGGCCATGTGCCAAAGCAAATTGAGCATTTTAAAATTAGATTAAAATTGTTTACATCTTTCTACATCATGAGACTTAGTCTCTCAGTTTAATTTCTGCTTTTAAAAAGTAACACAGACAAATAAGATCAAGAGGGAGCAAGTACTCAGAGGTAGTTGGGGAGCCTTAAAACTTGTCACACTTGGAATAAGAGGTTATGGATATCATTTCAAACAATCATTACAAGGTATGTCTCATCCATTTTCAAAGCAAAGATGGAAGCTTGGTGGCTTTTGAACTAGAAGTGTCGAACAAAAGGGTATAATTGTTGTACATTCTGTTACCCTCCCTCCAATTTTCTCAATTTTTTATTACTTAAAAGTAAAACAACAACAAAAATAATAGCTAAAATAGAAATAGGTCCAAACACAAAATTATAATTCTGCAAAACAAAAAGGAAAGGGAAAAGAAAAATGGGAGAACAGAGAAAAACAAAAATGAAACACAGGAGTGTATATGCATAGACTTCTATAAAATGTTTCTGAATATTAAAAAATCTGTCCATGTGTAGCTGCTGTACATATACTGTACTTTCATATGTCAATAATGTTGTAAGGTCTTTTATCCACTAGATTACTGATGGTGGACATCTATTTTTCCAGTGTTGCAAAGCTAGTATTTTCACAGTTGAAAGAGCATCTATGCTGGTTGATCTCCAAGAAGCAGAGCTATGATCTAAAAGTACAGCAGGCCCACAGTATCTGCTGGGGATCAGCACTCCTCCCCCCACAGATGTTGTAAATCACAGATATAATGAACCCTATATATAGCATAGTCTCTAGTTCCCTCTAGTATCCTGTTCTGCTAGTACATATTGGAAACATGTATTCTAGAGTTTTTTAATTTAATATTTTCAGGGAAACTGCTGGTACTGATCCTGCAGATATGACAGTCCTATGTATGTATGCATCAACAAAGATTGGTCCAGTGCAAAATTAATGTGAGTAATGATTCCTTTCCAAAAGCATATAACTGGACATGACCATAGTATTCTAACCATATAATAACTAAGAGACACATCAGAAGAATCAAAGCAGCAACATTTAGATAATTTGCTCAGACTCTTCCTGAAAAGGCCTTGCGACCTTCGGTATATTCTAAACATGATCTTTTGCTGAATGAATTGTATTTTAAGATCTCTCTCTCTCTCTCTCTCTCTCTCTCTCTATCTCTCTCGCTCTCTCTGGAATATACAATCTTCCACTGGTTGGCAAAATTACGAAATTCATTTCCCTGTTCTATTCACCTCTGAGACTTTGTGTATCATATTTATTAATTGACGTAAATAGATATAAAGAAATAATGTAGGTTTCTTTTCTTTGATTGATTGATTCAATAAGCATTTCCAAAAGTGCAGGAAACTCTGAAGCACTCAATGCTGCTGGACTGTATTTGGATACCAATAAATTCTATATTTGTAAATACAGCCATTTAGCTGAAGCTGGCAGATCACATTTACTTATCAATTAAGAAAATGGCAAAAAATTGTCATGCTGTCCAATTAATACGTCTGTGATAAAAATTCCTCTGTATGTCCACACCCTCCATAAAAAAAGGCTTCTTCCCCATTTTAAAATCTGGATTACCCCATAAAGTTAGTTCAGCTTGTGAAAATAGGCTGAAGTGGAAATGTAATGATAATACATGCCAAAATTGGGCTCTGGATACCTGAAGGACCGCCTCCTTCCATATGAACCTACCCAGCAGTTAAGATCTAGCCAGGGGGCCTTTTTGAAAGAGCCATCAAGGAGGTAAGAGGGATGGCTTGTAGACAAAGGGCCTTTTCGGCAGCTGCCCCCAGACAATGCAACGCCCTCCCAACTGAGATTCGTCTGGTGCTGATGCTGATGACATTTTGGCGCCAAGTCAAGACCTTCCTGTTCCAGAAGGCTTTTAGGTGAAATACAGTTATATCAACTGTGGGTCCTGATGCCAATTTTTAGAGTATCTATTTTAATTATATTTTAATTGTCTTATCTTTTTATTGTATTTTAATTGTTGTAAGCCACCCAGAGACCTTTGGGTAGTGTGAGTGGCATATAAGTTAAATAAATAAATAAATAAAAATAAATAAATATCAGTCTTTAGTGAAGAATGGAAAATCCAGATGAGGGGAAAAAAGTATCCCAGAAGCTCTTGAGGATGTTCTCTATGCACAACTTTGCTAGGTGAAAGGTATTGTTCACACTTCAACCTTTGATTTAGCAAAGCCCTATACAGTGGGGTCTTGACTTGAGAACTTAATCCGTATTGGAAGGCGGTTCTCAAGTCAGAAAGTTCTCAGGTCAAATCTGCATTTCCCATAGGAATGCATTGAAAACCATTTGATCCGTATCTGCTCTTTTCCGTCCATAGAAACTAATGGGAAGCTGCTATTCCACCTTCGACCACTAGAGGGGGATATTTTGTTTCTTTTTTTCTTAGGTCAAGAAAGGTTCAGGGAAGGCAGTACCAGGCAGTCCGAAGACTGTCTCCCAATCCACTCTCTAAACGCTGGGAGGGGTGAGGAAGCAGACAGGCACCCTTTTCACTGGCCAACAGTTAACTGAAAGTTCAAATTTTGCACTTTCCCTGCCTCCCACATGGGTTTTTTTCAGTTCTTAACTCAAATCTAAGTACTTAAGTCAAGTCAATATTTTCCTATGAGAGCGGTTCTTAAGTCAAAATGTTCTTAACTCCAGCCGTTCTTAAGTCAAGACCCCACTGTAGTAGGTGTGGTTGAGAAATTTAGGCTTTCTGAATTGAAATGTGATTTTTTTTTAAAAAAAAATTAGTGTGCAAATGGGAACATGGCTATCCTTTGGGCTTCTTAGATATGGTGACATAGTCCTTGGTTCAAATTTTTTATTTTAAAAAAAGTGTTTTAAAATGAGCATAACGGCTAGCTTAGTGAGTTGGAGAACCTGGCTGTGGAACCAGGAGTTCAGTTCCCCACTGTGGATCCTGGGAAAAGAGCCAGCCTCTGTAGCCTTATATAAGTGGCAAGGTCCTATGGCCAGCCAGAAGAAGGGACTGGAAAATCACTTCTGAGTACTTTAAACCTAGGAAACCTTGGCAAGGTTGTGTTAATCTGAAACCAACCTGATGACACATTTATAATGATGATGATGGTGAGATGAAATACGTATTTTTAAAAAATAAATTATTTAAGGAAAAACATATACATTGACACATATGTTTAAATGTGCATTTTCATGCATTTGTGGATATAAATTCTTAAATTAATGTGTAGAGAGAGAGGAATAAGGTTATTAATGGATAGAAGCAGAAGCTACCTGAATTATGAAGGATTAGCCTAACTCTGTCCTGTACTGTGTACCAGTGTGGAAACTGTACCTCAGCTATTCAGCTTCTGACAGGTCTGCTATTCTAGAAACTATTTCACCTCAGTAGCATCCAAGACCAGCACTGTATCAAGTTAATATATCTGAAGGAACTGGAGGAAAGGAAAGGGTGGGTGTGTCTATGTTGCTATAAAAACCACCCATCCTGCCAACAAAAATGCTTGGGGAAGAGGTTAATAGCAATTATAAACTCACAGCTCATTATATCCTGCTCAAACTAATACAGATACAACATGATTTAAGATTGGAAACTGTGGCTAAAGGAATTAGTCTGCTCTGCATGAAACTAGGTTTATTTAATCAATGTTGCTTCCACTAGAAAAGTGGATTAGTTTTTCTTTAAGACAGAGTTAAAAGTTTTGCAGCTAATTTATTTTAATAAGCATTCAGTCACTGACTGCTGCAGAAAAAAGGCTAAACTGTAATGAAGCACCAGGAAAGAAAGCATGACTTAATTATTTTTCAGGGTGGGTAATGAATAAATTAGGCACACTGCAGGCTTGCCAATTGTATAGAATTTATTACTTTTGCTTTAAGAACCGACTCTTGACAAAGTCAATTTTTTCCTCCTGAATGCAAGCTGATTGATGTGGCAACATCAGCTTGTGAAAGGCTCCCTCTCCATCAATATGTTACCAATGTTAGGGTCACAAAGTAGGTTTGAGGTTGCCTCCACTTGGCACTTTCCTCCCTAATGACAGGACAATTATTCAGATTATTCATCATCTGAGCAATCTTTCCTGTTATACAGCCTACAAACTAAATAATGGTGCTGCACTTACTGATCATAGGGATTTCTTCTTTGATGTATAGACACCCAATCTGACATTCACGGGTATGGTATCAGACATGTTAGATGTCACAGGGTCCTACTGCACACATGAAAGGGGATGATCCATTGATCCATCTTCTATATGTGTAATAGTGAAAAACAAATATTAATGGTTGGAAATTGCTGATCATTAATAATACTTTTCAGTGAGTAACAAGAGCTTAGAAATATTACTTTTCTGGGCTTCAGTTCCCATAATCCCCTAGTGAAAATGGTTGTCTTGTCTGAGACATTCTTGGCTTGAGAAAAAAAAGTTAATTTTCGATACTTTGGATTTACAGCATATGAAAAACTGTAAAATATAAGAGAACAACCTGCTCCTTATTGTAACAATATATGCACCCTCACTTCACATAGGTAACTCTGGTCAGTCCCAAATGAACATGTCATTCTGCCTGCCACTTACGTCTACGCCTATTTTGTGGAAATTCATTCTCTGGAAATAATTGGCATGAAATACTATAGGCACCTAAGCATCTCTTGATAGTATGATGAGATTAGGGGTGTGCTCTCCTGACTTGCTGTCTACCAAAATAAAGGGGGGACATTTTAGAAATGACCTGCTCTTTACCCTTTAGGAGACTTTCCAATTCAATCCATCCCTAGCTTTGTGACATTGTCTGTGCATTTCTAAATCTCTGTTCAAAACAAAACAAAGCAGAATCTCTTGTGAATGTGGAGAGAACAAATGGCTATGACCGGAGGAGGGTACACTGTGTGAAGCTCACTATCTGATCAATGTGCTCAAAGCCCATTCAATAATCAGAGTGGTTTCCTCTTGAATTTTTCCTTTCCTCAATTCAAATTTTTAACTCTATCAATGGTGAATGGGCTATGGAAAATCAGTTGTGATGTTGCTCCACCCTAGAAGTGAAGAATACCTTTTTGCTCTTCCCCTGAATTGAACAGATGCTTTTACACACTTGTCCAAAGACAAATCTGATATGCCTAGTCAAGAGCACCTCCCACATTTATTTTTTTAAAATATCTATGTTAAAATGCAGAACAAAAATTGATTGATTGATTGCCCTGCCTTCCTCCTTTAAAAAAAAGATCCAAGGTGGCCTACAACATTAAAAGACAGTATTTAAAGCTAACAACAGTGAGTTTACAGTACTGAAAGGATCAAACACATGCCCTACTAAAAATGGCAAACAAAAGCAACACCCAAACATTCTAAGTAGTGAAGTACAACAATAAATATTGTTACTACAGCAATAAGTATTGTTATATTCTGTAACCAGCCAAATTGTCTCTCAGCTATATTTATTGTTCAGATCGCTAAAGACTCTGAAGAAAGAAGAAATGTCAACCTAATCATCTTTGTTACTACGTTGAACTGGAGGACTGGGTGGAAAAGATTTGGGGGATGGACAAATGAAGCAGAGTGCAGGAGAACCCTATTATACAAATCCCATTTTATCCATCCAATGCTGGATGCTGTTCTAAAGTCAATCTTCCTCAACCAGAAGGCCTTCAGAGGTCTTGGTATACACCTTTCATCACCCTAGTCTGCATTCTAGCACATCTGGAAGGCAGAAAGTTGAGATTACTTTAGATTCCTAATGCACACAGGACAAGTGAGTTCCAGGTATTTATGCTGTGACACAATTGATTTGATAGTGAAGTTTACAAGGCAAAGCACCCCAAAATGCCAAGGAACAATTTCAGCAGTTCTGTGAAGTAGGTGGGTGGAATTTCCATTGATGCTGCTTGGGGAACTGAAGCTGAGAGAAGGTGGCTGTCTCAGCAGGACTGGACTCATAGTTTCAAGGGCAACAAGTTGGCCCTGATCCAACTGTGCACACGTGCATCAGTCAGAGTGGCTCACAGAAGCCTCTAAAATAAAGGTCAAGCATGCTGATCAACTGTCCAATAGGGAGGGAAATAAATCTTCACTTCCAGTTCCCTGGAAGTTGTTGGCATGATTAGTATGTTTCTAAGAGACTTCCATGGGTTTGCATTTGGCAGCTCAGTCTCCAATTGTGACCCCTAGATTATCTGGGTTTGAGCTTGCCTTGAAACTAGTTATTTGGGGGAATAGTCTCTCTCACAATTGTTAATTCTACCTTTCCTATGACTGTTTACAGTTATTCAGAATTACTGTTTTTCTTTTTTCTTTCTTTCTTTTTCTTTTTTTGCAGGTGTTACGACCTTTATCCTCCCTGCTTTTCTCTCTCACACACTCATGCCAAAGTGATCCTAGCTAATCAGGGATCACACATTTTACTGAATGTCATCACACTGATATGCTTTGGCAATAAAGCCTAATAAAATGAGGAAAACACTTTTTAGTACTCGACACATGGGTGAATATAGGCAATTGAGACAATTGCTTGACCTTGCCATGAAAAAACAAAGAGAAAAAAAGGAAAAGAAAAATGCAACCCTCTTAAGTCATTTTTGTTTCTGACAATGTTGTTAATGTAATTATTTCTGTACCTATACAGGTAAGTACTGTCAGAAACCAAGAGCTGTACACTCTTTTTCATATACCTGCCTGCATATATCCAACAGGGCACATGTCCAAAAGACTGCATTCATGCTTGTATGCTGCTAACAGGATTGGTGCCTCTGTCTAAAGAAGTGGGTGATATCATTGAGATGAACCCCTGCATTAATGCATGGAAAGGAATAATTTATAAAGCTGCTCAGCTTGCTCCCAGAAGTGGCAATAACATGCATTGTAAAATAATTGAAAAAGAAGATGTTGCTTGAGCCCTTATTTTAACATTTTCTCAATTATGGTAAATTGAAAGCTTTTAGAGAAAAAAAAACCCTCCTGACTATTAGATAGAAGAAACAAAAGATCATAATAGGAATAATGATCCATCTGTAACATATATTACAGGATTTCTTTCTGTTCTGTAGTCAAACCTCCTTGGTGGTTAAGGGTCAGGAAAAAAAGGGCAAAGGGAGAGGTGGAAACAGATAGTACTGTCTCGTTTTACAGTCCCAAGGGGAACATTGAGCTTGGGGAGGGTTGTCATATGTTGTAGAGAACACTAAGTGCTTATCTCTACAGAACAGGATCACTCTCTGTTCGTTTTCTCAGTAGAAAACTAAAATCGTTATGACTTATTCCATCACATTTGACACGATCAGTGAAAAAAGCTTTCGGAAAGGTCAGTTGGTCAACTTCCTGCAAGTAATATTTGCCCACATAGCCTTTTGAGCTGACAGTATTTTTCTATATATATATTTAAATACAGTGTGTGTGTGCTGTATTTGACTGCTGTAACCAGGATTTGGCAAATTAAGTCACACCAAATTCAAAAAGAACAGCTTGGAACCATCATTGCAAAATGTTACTGCTGTATATATATCATAAAGTAATCACCAATAAGTAGCATTGATTATTAATAATACATAGATAATGCATCACTTTTACATCCTTCTTTTTTAAAATAATGTTTAAAATGCACACACACACACACACCCTTCAAAAAGCTAACATGAAAGCAGAGTCAAACAGAGGGGGGCAGGGCCTGGGGCTCTCCTCTTAAGTATTAATTCACAACAAGAGCATTAATAACACCTGAATAGGATTTAGTGTCAAACACAATGAAACTACCAGCATTTCACATTGCTAGTTGTGGCATTTCCACCTTCAGAATATCCAACTGTAGAGATTTGCCCAATGCTAATGCTGACGGGTTCAGGTAATCCTCTCCCCTCTGCTTTGCTTTGTGATTGTTTTTGAGCACACTACCACAACCACTAGGAAAGTGTCCTCAGCAATGGCCTCCATAAACCCGAGATTACAGGTGCTGCTAGAACTGGAGTTTACTGGAGGAACAGGGTACAGACAATACTGAACCAACTTCCCCATCACTGGAGTCCTTCAGGAGAACCAAGGTGTTATTGGATTGCAGTTCCCTGAAACTCTCAGAAACCCCAGCCAGCACAACACCATGGGGGTGACGTCAGAACCAGTGGCAAATTGCTGCCTATTAAAGGTGATTTGGGGGTGTCCGTGACTCATACACAATGAGAAAGTTGCATACACCCTGAAATCACCAAAAGAAACTTTTATTGGCAATTTGCTGATGCTGATGATATGATTGCTGTTGCCCACATGGAGAGCTGCACATCAGTATTGCAGCCACTGCATGATTTATATTTTTATAGTACCTGGGTCTCAGAGGACAATAGGGTATTGCCACCTCTCTGGGATATAGTGGGAATGTTTCTGCCCTACAGCCTTTTGCTGTGATTACAAGAAGGTTAACGTTTTCTATACTGAGGTACAGACCAGCAAGGGTAAGAGGGCTTTTTCCATTTCTCTAAAGAGCAAACATCTCCCCTTTGGCCTATTTTGTCTTGCTATGTTACAAGAAAGTCTTTCAGCAAGCTCTAGTAGTCCTAAGCCCCGATAGCCCAACATGTCATGGAAATGGACAGTAAGACTGATCCAAAGCAGTCACAATGACAGTGGTGTGGAAGCTGTTTTGCCATTGGGTTGAGTTTTAAAGAGGCAGCAGCACATCTCAGCCTTAGTATTGGATGGCCTAGGGCACTGGTTCTTAACCTTGGGTTACTCAGGAGTTTTGGACTGCAACTCCCAGAAGCCTTACCACCAACTGTGCTGGCTGGGGTTTCTGGGAGTTGCAGTTCAAAAACATCCGAGTAACAAAGGTTAAGAACCACAGGCCTAGGGGAACTGGCTGGAAAAAGAGAGAGGAAGACCCATTTTGGCCCTTCGTAATGCAGTTAAGGGACAATGAGGTGAAAATGTACGTAAATTCCCACTTGGCTTGTCCTCAGTAATGGAGGACAAAGAATTGGAATAAAAACTGTTGTTCATGCCCTGCAAAATGGCCAGTCATTTTGTGGCATTCTTCACAAAAGCATGAGAGTGAGAATGAGAAGGCAATTTTGTTCAACCTAAACAAAATTGCACAAATAACACAAACAATGCAAATTGTACAAAACAAGATGGCTCCCGCTTTGTTGGATGGATTTCACTGTTTGCACATGAGACAGGTTGCACAAAATTATAGAGATCATTATGAGAACAAAATTCTGCTTTTCCCCTTCTCATGCTCACCTGGAACTGAGAAGCCTTATACTAGGACCTCACAGACAAGTCTCATAATGTTGAGGCAGTCAATATATTTGAGAATGAAGGATGTGTTCTTTCCAATTCCGTGACCATGGAAACTGTCTACACACAAAATGCTGGCTCTACAGCTTGGAAATGGGGATGAGCACTGCGCCCTAGAGTCAGACACAACTGGACTAAATGTCAAGGGGAACCTTTACCTTTACCTAATGTGAGTTGGTTTGATGGAATGGCTTTATATATGAATACATGTGAGCAACATGGTCCAGAATATGTAGACCAATCCAGTCCTGTATAAAAATAACTGATTTTCTTAAAGCCATTTTTGCAGAAGGTAAGATGGACATGAAGAGGTTGGTCCATAGCCTCTATTCCTATTTTCTTTTTCTTTTCTTTTTTTTAAAATCTGTCATTTGGAAAAGCTGACTAATTTTTTAATGATTTTGGGATACTTAATTTAGTAGGAGTAGTGTTCACTTACCGACAAGGCAGGAAAGCATATATCTCTTTACTTGTCCTCATAGTTTAATTTAGGTAAATGGCCATCTCTCTCTCTCTCCTTGAAATGCTGGGTACATATGTTCCCGGCTTCCCATGATCTTTTTTGGGGGATGTGTGTTTCTTTCCCAACCATCCAATGCATGGCTGAAAGAGATAGTTTTGGCTCACTGTTAACATTCTCTGGCCAAAGTCCTACATCCTAAGCCTGCCTGCGTAAACCAGTTTGCATAATTGTTGATGGTGAACTGCCACTAATCAAGAAGATGGTGTAGTCATTTTCTATTGCAGACAAGTCGTATGACTTAGTGAGTGATTTGAAATGTCTACCCTGATTATTTAACTTGTGGCAATTCACTGCTGAATATTATATCAATGGCATTATACTTTAGCCACTGATTGCAACTCAGTTTTTTTAAAAATAAAAATAAAATTGAATTCTTCATGAACATCAAGATTATAATCTATAATTAATTTTCTGTTTCATGAATATTATACAGCAAAAAGAGGAATAATTAAAATAATTCAAGTATCTAACTATAAGTAATAAACAAGCATTCTACTATATTCCTTTATACATAAACAGAGATTTACAGTAATTTGCTGTTTGGATATTTATGAGTGTTAAGATTTTCAGTTTATACTGACTTTAGTATTGGATAAATGTTGTCCAAGTTTTCTGAAACATCTCTGCATTTTAAATTATTATTATACACGTAGTTTGTTATTTTGATCTGAATTCTACAAGTCGCTAGTATATATACAGATGTTTCTTGTAAGGCCTACCATACAATTTTTGGAGTATAAATCATATTTAAACTCAATTACTGAGTGTTTTGGGAATTGTCCTCCAAACTGATGGGCTTGCTCAATGCTTCCTGACAAAATTCTGGCAAGCAACCAAAAATGTGGATATGACAAAATCTGAGAAGAAAACTTACTATAAGGAGGCCATTAATGTGTGCATTTTTATATACAGAAAATTGACCTCATCATGAAAAAAAAATGTGCAGTAAGTGGAAGATGGGAAATATGTCCTCATCCGCATTAGGAAAAGGAAATCCAGAATGCTAGCATAAGTATGTAAAGACAAACTTCCTTGTGTTAAAAAAAATTTCCCAGTATGGGTAGATGCACATCTCATAGACATAAATGACACTTTCTTCCCAGTAATTGGGTCCACTATTTATTGTTTTGTTTGATTGATTTAGAAATGACAAATATATAAATTTCAGCTTCACTAAATGTCTCATTTTCCCTGCTCCAAGTTCATTTCAGCCACTGTTTGCATCATTTTGAAAAAGTACTGAAGTTTGTGTAACAGAATAGTCAACAAGAAAATGTAGCACCTGTCTGTGTCTACATTTTCCCCACTAAAAACATTTTGTACACATTGTTCATACATCAAAAATGCTTATAATCTTACAGTAGGTGACTGGGATGCAAGTGTTGTGGGAAACAGGATACTCTGGAACAGACAATAATGCTGGGAAAGGTTGAATGCAGCAGGAATAGAGGAAGACCAAATACAAGATGGATTGACTCCTAAAGGAACCATAGGCTTGAGTTTACAAGAACTGAGCAGGGCTGTTGAGGACAGGACATTTTGTAGACTGCTCATTCTAAGGTTTGCCATAACTTGGAGGGAACTTGATGGCACGTAAAAACAACTTTTCCCTGGTTTGCAATTTTTTTTACAAGCATTAGCTCAAGAGAAGGCATTGTGTGTATATTCTTCCCTTGCATACCTCTTTTTGTTTGCATTTTCCCTTAGTAATACATCATTTTGCACATTTTTAGCTGAGGACTGCATTGCAAACTCTGAAAATCAATGATTTTGGCCCAAGGACATTCAGAAGACCTGTATTTCGTACAGTTGCCCAAAAATCTGGGCCTGATTATTTTCTCTCTAACTCAGTGGCATTTTTGAATTGTTGTCGTCATAGAATGCATGTTTACCCATAAGTAGGCCATTCAGTTTCTACAGGCATTTTCCCCTAGTAAGTATGTCCAAAATGCAGCCAAAATGCCTTTGTAGGTCCACATGAAGCTGTCTTATGGCATCAGGTCATTAGATACCTGTGGATCTTTCCAGATGATCAGAAAAAGACTTTTGCTTTGTATTACTTGAAATCCTTCTAGCAAGAAAGTGGATACTGAACCCAGACCTTTCACACCCTGCCAGCTAGTTTGTCTCCCAGAGCTGTGGCCTTTACCAAAGATAGTATTGTCCTTTCATTTCACTCTTGTATTAAAAGGCAGAGAGGGGTGGAAAGTGGGTAATACATTTAAACATAATGATATCGGATCCTCCGCATATGCCAGAAGTTCCTGTATTTACAAGAAAATGTCTTTTCTTTTCACTTGTATTGATGTGTCCATGTATTCTTCTTTGCCCATCAGTTTGGTGTGTTTCAAGGCAATTGCAAGAGATTCAATTAAGTCCTAAAAATGCTTTGTTCATAACAAGCTATGGATCTATCAATACATTTAAAAATTAAATATATGAAACATTAAGGCGCTCTCTCTGTCTGACTAGATATGTAGCTATAATGCATGTAAGGCAAATCTATCAAAAGGGAACAAATAAGGCCCTATTATACTTACACTTATTTTGTCCTAAACATTTGTTCAGTTCTGCAAAATCCGCCTGCTGCAGGGGAACACTGTAAAGATGAAATATTTTTCTCTTTACAACAGGGAGAGGAGAAGAAAGCAAATGGGCAGTGACAGTTGACTAATGTAGTGTCTGATTGCTTTTCCACATGCCAGTGATAAAATCCATAACCGTTCTTTTAGCCTCCATGAGGAGAAATATAATCCAGTCTTGTAAAGGCCTGATGTCTTCAACAGGAATGAGATTATGCTTGGCAAGTGTATTCTAATGAGCCAACAGACGACATCGAGTTTATAGAAGCATGACCACAAAGCTCAGGAGGGGAGCACTTGACAGAGAGCACATACGAAGAATAGAAGTGTGAATGTGGTGGCCTGAGGAGAAAAAGAAGGGCTGGAGTTGGGTGTGTTTGTGAATATCTGTGTGCATGCAAAATAGGGATGGCTAGCCAAACTGATCCATGTCCATATTAGGGCACATGAATTGGTGCCGGGCCCACACTGTCCCCTTTTGCACACTCTTTGGCCTGATCCTTGTCTGAGCCTATTACAGTATCTGTGAATTTCCAGATCTCTCAGGAGGATGTATTCCTGCAAAGGTAGAAATAAAAACATCACAGTCAGGTCCTCAAATCTATGAATATGCCCATTCTTTGGGACCACTGTGCTACTCTTAGATGTCCTTTTTATTTTGATATGGATGACTGAGTATAACATGACAAGCGAAAAGCGACCATGCGGAAGCTGATAAAGGCCCTAAGCCAGCCTAGGTCCATGTAGGTATAATGTGCTGCTGTGGTGGAGGAGTGAGCTGTATTCACCAGAGGGCCATTCCTCTCACACAGAGAGGTCTGCATGACTTTTACAACTAGTGATCTCTCCAAGTCTGAATGCACACAGCCTCAGTTCTTAAGACTGATCCAGAAACCATGCCTATACCTCCCATTTGGATGCACATTTCCATATGTTTCTAGGATAAAGTAAAGGACTTTCTTGAATGAAATGTACAGCTATGTTCCCTTGTTGAAACTGATGTCTCTTTTCCCTTCCCCAGAACCTTCTAGTTTGGAAACAGTACAACAGTTCGCCCACCCACCATGAAGTCCTAAGAGATAAATAGATTTTTTTCCTATCTTTCCTGCCTCCCACCTTCTTTCCAAGTTTTATAAAGGATCCAAGAAAAGGCTTACCTGGGCATGACATTTGATTTAACCACATTGGTCAAGTTACCAGTTTGTGCTCTGTTACAATGCCACATGGAACAATCCGAAAGAATAAGCCTCTCTTCAGCGTATCTCAGCACTTACCATCTTTTCCATTGTGCAAATTTATAGGGAACCCCTGATCACACAGAAATTCATGGAAGTTTGATATGTGGTTCTCAGTGGTTTAATATGTCTTGCTATATCCCTGGCTCATGCACTGGTTGTCTGTAAATGATAGTTGGATCTTAGGGTTTCTTTTGGAGAAGCTTTCAGATAATGTTCTTAATGCAGATTTCAGATATCAGGAAGTTTTTATGGTGACATCTATGCTAATTAAAGATATAAAACATGCCAAAACCCCAAAACCCAAAACAAAAGAAAAACCAGTCATGACTCATGGACCACTGACTCTGGTGAGCTCTTGTCCTCAACAAAGTTACATAAACTATGCTTTTCTAAGTCTACGGCTTGACTCTTTTACAATGGTTTTTGTGTTTGTTCAACAATGTAAAAATGATCCTCCCTAACTAAACCTTTAGCTGAACCATTAATTAACTGACTGAACAAATTTCACCAGAATTTTCTCCCTCATTCAAAATTATGACTTAGATTAATTAGGTCAACTCCACACCGTTTCCCCACTGATTCAAGTCTTCCTCGGGTTTAATATCCATGTGATTGGAATTCTGATTTTTCAGGTTTTCTGATCATGCGGCAAGCTCTTACGGATAGAGTTCTCTCCCCTCCAGGTTTAACTCTCCACAGATGAGTGGTACACAGGGTAGGAGGCATTGTGAAGCCCACTTAGCCATGATGTCATATGTGTAAGTCCAGTCCTTTATCCCCACTTGACAAAACTTCAGTCCCTCTTAAGTTAAGCATGTAAATGTTGGAGTTGAGCTTCTATTCTTATTCAACTGCCATGCAGCACAGAATGCAACAGATAATATCTATGGAGATTTCTTATGAAACTTCAATAAGTAACTTTTTGTGTAAAAGGTTGTGTAAAAAGGATTGCAGCCATATGTTTGTATTAAAGTGTACCTTTTAAGTAGTGGGATACATATATCTTGATGCTGATACTACCAGTGACCTTTGGTGAGGCATGCCATTCCAGCCTATGGGCATAACTTGCTACATTGGCTTTTCCACTTCTATTGGAGGAACTCCTTTTGTTCATAGTGTAGAACAGTGGTGTCGAACTGTGGCCCTCCAGATGTTCTTGGCCTTCAACTCCCAGAAATCCTGGCCAGCAGAGGTGGTGGTGAAGGCTTTTGGGAGTTGAAGTCCAAGAACATCTGGAGGGCCACAGTTCGACACCACTGGTGTAGAACATCAACACAGACAAAATACTGAGCATTCAGAGCAGAAATACATCAAGTATTTTCCAGTTTCAGTGTTCCAACTCTTATTTATTTACACAGACCTGGGAAGCTAAGATGGCGCCGGTAGCGGGCGGTTAGCGTTCTCCTCCGCCGCGCCGGTTTGCCTCTTGCGATTTTCAACTCCATTTTTTTCTTTTTCCTTTTTTCTCTTCTCCCTTCTCGTTTCCACTTCTCTCTCTTTCTTTCTGTCCCCTTCCCCCGACTTTTTGGACCCTCTCCTCACCTTCCGAACGCTCGCTCCTGAATTGAGTACGGGGCCGCGGGCTGGAGCCAGAGCTTAGGCGCGGAGCCGTGGCTGAGTTCGATCTGGGCTTCCTGGCTTCGGCGCAGCTCGGACGCTCGGGTGCCTGCGGTCCGAAGAAGGTGGCTGTTTGTTGTTTGTGGCGCTTGCCGCCTGAAGCGTTCTCCGCGCCATTGGAGACCCAGCTTTAAGATCGCCCGGGGATTGCCTGCCGAGAACGGGCTTGTCGGCCAGGAGCCTTTCTGAGGTGAAAATCGTCCGCTGGTGGCTGGTGACTAGACGCTTACCCCCCCCCCCCGGGCTTGGAAGCCTAGAGCTCGGAGCCCAACTGGGAGATCTTTCGGGGTGAGCGGTGGGGGCTTGCGTTCTTTTTGAGATCTGTGGTCCCTGCTGCTGGAATAAAATAAGGCGAAATTCCAGGGGTGAGGCGGTGGAAGGAAGACCCTCTCTGACTGATTTCAGCTTGTTGGATGACCGCCATGTTGGGCTCCCTGTGGGCAGCTCCTGCTTCGCTCCTAACCCCAGACTGCTTACCCTGCCGTCCCTGGACTACCTGCAGAAACATCTTGCTACTCCTTCAAGGAAGGGTAAAGGGGAAAACAGGGACTATTCATCTCTGCATTTGGCTTCTGTTGTTCCCGCTGCTGCCTGTTGTCTTTAAATTGAACAACTTAGTGAGTAACATCTCCACTCTGGCACTTTCTCCGGACTTAACATTAACTCAAACAGCCTGGGAAAAATCTACTACCATCAATAATATTATTAAGATCAGTAAAGCTCAAAAGGCAAGGCTGCGAGCCACTAAAGGATGGACTTGATCCAATTGGGGAGTGGGGGGGGTAACACTATTATTCTTTTTATGTTTATTTATACCTATATATATTTAATTTAAATTAATTTACTTTGTTTATGTTTAAAATTGTATTAGAATATTTGTGTTATTAGTTAAATTTTTTTTCTTTTTTTTTTTCTTTTTTTTTTTCTTTTTTTTTTTTTCTCTTTTCTTCTTTATTCTGCCTGGTATGGAGGGGGAGGCCTGTTTGACCAGCAAGGGGCCTTTCAACATCCCTGTGGTTATGGGTAGAGGGCGATATGGCGTTGGCGCAGCCCCCACTCGTGTTAGTAGAACGGTGAACAGATGTTTGAAGGCTGTTCACTGTTCTGAGGCTGTGACCAACCCCCAGAATCGAGGTAACCAGTTCAGCCAGCCTTCCACTCTAACCCTGCTGCTGTTGAATGCCAGGTCTGTATCCAATAAGCCCCAGCTAATTCAAGATCTTATTCTGGAGGAGGATGCAGACCTGGCATGCATAACCGAGACGTGGCTTAATGGGGAGGGTGGTCCTCCTCTGGCTCTCATCTGCCCGCCCGGTTATGATGTCCAGCACCAGGGTAGACTGGAAGGGCGGGGGGGGGGGAGTAGCCATTGTATATAAATCCATCTTGGAGGTTACCAGGCGCTCCTCGGCGGTAAGGCCTGGTCTAGAGGCCCTCCACGTGTCGATTGGGGCCAGGGATGGAATTGGGATTTTGCTGGGCTACCGCGCTCCCTGCGGTCCAGCCACTTCCCTTCCGGAGCTGGCTGACTTTGTCTCCGCGGCATTGTTGGGATCCCCGAGGCTTTTAGTCCTGGGTGATTTCAACGTGCATGCGGAGGCAGAGGTTACTGGGCCAGCTTCTGAGTTCTTGGAAACCATGGCTTCCTTGAACATGTCCCAACATGTCAACGGCCCCACCCACGTGGGCGGTCACACACTGGACCTGGTCTTTTCCTCCAATTGGGGCGAGAGTGGTCTGATGGTGGCGGACCTTGTGTCTATCCCCTTGTCATGGTCAGATCACCACCTGATCAAATGTAACCTTACAGTGGCTCTCCCCCCACGCAGGGAGCAAGGGCCTATTGCTATGGCCCGCCCTCGAAGACTATTGGATCCGATTGGTTTCCAAGATGCCATGAGAGGGATTACCGCTGACCTGGCTAGCGCTCCTGTCGACGTTCTGGTGGATAGCTGGTCTACCGCTGCCACCCGGGCAGTGGACACGATCGCGCCCAAACGCCCTCTCCGACGCAGAACACGTCCGGCGCCCTGGTTTTCCCAGGAGCTCCGGGCGATGAAGCGAATAAGGAGAAGGCTAGAGCGTAGATGGTGGAAGAATCCGACGGACGATAACTGGATAGCCGTCAAGGTCGCAACTAACCTTTACCTGAGTAAGGTGAAGGCTGCTAGTAGATCATTCTTCGCTAACCGGATAAGCGAAGCATCCAACCAGCAGGCGGAACTTTTCCGTATAGTACGCGACCTATCCGGAGTTGGCCCGGGAGATCGGCCTCCCCCTAGTTTTTCTCCGGACCAATTTGCGGCATTTTTTAAATCTAAAGTGGAGGCCATCCGCCGGGAGCTCTCTCCCTTTTTAAATACAGTGAATCGAGCTGAGATGTCCAGCGCTCCGTCTTGCCCGGTTATTCTTGACTCTTTTCAGCCAGTTACACCTGACTCTGTGACCAGAGCGCTTGACCGCTGTCGGGCCACCACCTCCTCCTTGGACCCTTGCCCGGCCTGGCTAATCAAAGCAGCCAGGCCGAAAACAACTGAATGGGCCACAGCCATAATAAATGGGTCTTTCCTTGAGGGCAGATTTCCATCTGCCCTCAAGGAGACACTCATTAGGCCCATACGAAAGAAATCTAGTTTGGCGGCGGACGAAATTGGCAATTACAGGCCCGTCGCCAATATTTCTTTCATGAGCAAAGTGGTGGAGAGGGTGGTGGCAGACCAGCTTCAGGCGCTCTTGGATGAAACAGATGCACTGGACCCATTCCAGTCGGGCTTCAGGCCGCGCCACGGGACAGAGACGGCATTGGTCGCCCTGTATGATGACCTGCTGAGGGAGGCCGACAGGGGCAAATTGTCTCTGTTGGTCCTCCTCGATATTTCAGCGGCCTTTGATACCGTCGACCACGGTATCCTCCTGGGGAGGCTCTCCGAGTTGGGAATCGGTGGCCAGGCGTTAGCCTGGCTCCGCTCCTTCCTGGAGGACCGTCCCCAGAGAGTTCAGCTTGGGGAGAGGGTCTCGGCCCCGTGGAGCTCCAATTGTGGGGTTCCACAGGGTTCGATTATCTCCCCAATGTTATTTAACATCTATATGAGGCCGCTAGCGGGGGTCATCAGGAGGTGTGGAGCGAGGTGTCACCAGTACGCTGATGACACTCAGCTCTATATCTCCTTTTTGCCAACTGCAGGTGATGCCGTTCTGACCCTTCAGCGCTGCCTGGAGACTATACTGGAATGGATGCAGGAAAATGGTCTACGGCTGAACCCGGACAAGACGGAAGTCCTGAGGGTGGGGCCCCCCGTGGTTGGTGGCCTGGTTGGCCCTCTCTCTTTTGGGGGGGCGGCCTTGGCCCCGGCGAGCGGGGTTCGCAGCTTGGGCATACACTTGGACCCGACGCTCACCATGGAAACACAGGTGACGTCGGTTGTCCGCTCCGCCTATTTCCATCTTTGGCGGATTGCCCGGCTGCGACCCTACCTCGACACGGGGGCCCTCACTACCTTAGTACACGCACTCGTAATCTCAAGATTAGATCACTGCAACGCGCTCTACGTGGGGCTACCTTTGAGGCTGATACGGAAACTTCAGATGGTGCAGAATGCAGCAGCCAGACTTCTCACCGGTGGGAGAAAATACCATCACATCTCTCCCATTCTGGCTAGACTGCATTGGCTGCCCATTTGTTTCCGTATCGACTTCAAAGTCTTAATGCTCACTTATAAGGCCCTAAACGGTTTGGGACCTCGATACTTGGCGGAACGCCTTCACCCACCAAGTTCTACCCGAACCACCCGCGCGAGCCTGGAGGTGAGGCTGAGGGGCCTGACGCCGAGGGAGGCCCGGAGAGAGAAGACAAGAAACCGGGCCTTCTCGGCGGTGGCTCCTCGCCTTTGGAACAATCTCCCTCCTGAGATTCGCGCGGCCCCTTCGCTGGGCACATTCAAAACTCAGTTAAAAACTTGGCTTTATATCAAGGCCTTCCCTCCTGCCAGCGTTTAATTTAATTTAATCTACTTCTCTCTTCTTTTTCTATTTATTATTTATGATTCATTATGTTTTGTTAATTGACATTTGATATTTTTGGTTTATGCTGTTATAATTGTATATTTTATGTTAGCCGCTCAGAGTGGTACTGACCTACCAGATGGGCGGGATACAAATCAAATAAATAAATAAATAAATAAATAAATAAATATATTTATTTATTTACAATATTTTTTAGCCGCACCATTGCCAGTGGCTTCTTCTAAGATCATTTTGAGTAACTAATTTTCCTGAAATAAATATGTACCAAATATTTTCTTGTATGTTTGTTTCATGAAATCCTCTTCCATGTTATTGTTTCACTGGCTCCCCTATTCTTCTTAATCCAGTTAGGAGAAACATTGTTTAGCTATCCCATGTTTCAGTGCTATTCTTCCCAATGTGCAGTTCTCTGTGTCCTCCATACTATCTGTTTCTTTCTGGTTTAGTCATGTGGCTATTTACAGAATGGACATGATTACATCACCCTGTCTTGTAGCCAGATAGATAGTGGTTTAGGTCTCTGGCTTCAGGGCCAGTAGTTGAGAGTTCGATTCTCCACTGTGCCTCCTTCACAGGAGTTGGACTTGATGGTCCACAGGGTCCCTTCCAGCTCTGCAGTTCTAAGGTTGTTGTTGTTGTTGTTGCTGCTGCTGCTGTTGGCAAGTAAAGATCATTGATGGGAAAGGTAACAGGAACGCCACAACTGGGTAACAAATAATGTTGAAAAACTGCCCTGAAGAGTTTTCAGTTCTGCCACAAATATTCACCAGAAAGCCTCCATATATATAGTCCTTCCTGAGTTATGAGCACTGCGATTTATCTCTACATATTCACATCACTTCTGCCACTATTAATATCATTTCTACTGTACAGTGTGCTCCTCTGTATTCAGTACAAAACCATGAGGCATAATTAACATATCCTGGATAGACATTCATTTCATTTCGGAAAAAGAGGCAAAGAGGAAACGTTGCGTGCAAATGTAACCTCGGTTTGACATGGAAATAAGCGAGCAGCTTCTATTACATTTTCAGTCATTACTAGAATAGCTTTTAAATCCATATGATTCCATCTTTTCCCCACACATCAGGCCCCATGGAAGTTAATTGTTGATGTAAAATAAGCAGAAGCTCCCAGTGGCTTTCCCCATTTACCTCATTAAGCTCTGTGTTGACTGCAGAGTCATTAAGAAAATTTGTATCTGATACCAGTTTTCCTCAGGTGCAGGTAATTGCCAGCATTTTAGATGAACAACTTCTTCCTCTTCCTTTCATTGCACCTGTGCTGAATGAACAGCCAGGAAGAGCGCTGTGTTTGATTTTGTGTTAAATGCTGCATTGTATTCTTTAATCTCACTGGAAGGACAGATCCTGAAGCTGAGGCTCCAATACTTTGGCCATCTCATGAGAAGAGTCCCTGGAAAAGACCCTGATGTTAGGAAAGTGTGAAGGCAAGAGGAGAAGGGGACGACAGAGGACGAGATGACTGGACAGTGTCATCAAAGCTACCAACATGAATTTGACCCAACTCCGGGAGACAGTGGAAGACAGGAGGGCCTGGCATGCTCTGGTCCATGGGGTCATGAAGAGTCGGACATGACTTAATGACTAAGCAGCAACATTCTTTAATAGATTGTGTCAGAATTGGTTGAAATTTGAACCCCTATTTCTTCTCAACCCCCCTGTTGTGATTTGGGAGCCAAGATCTTTTTTTTAAGGTTGAAGATTTGGGATTGTGGATATGCGTTTTATGTCACTGAATTGCTGTATTTGGCCTCTGTATTTAGTCCACCCTCCTGTTTGGTGGCATGGCAGGTTCCTATGTTGAAGATATACTCCATAATAGCTAAATGAAAATCAGACAGACTGCAAAATATTGAAACATTCATTTACCTGCACATAAGGTATCCCAACAAGAAACCAAGGCTTTGGCCTTCAAATTGTTTTATTCCTGGACAGGGTGAAATGGAGGACTCGTCACTTAGCTGTTTCAAAAGACAAGGCCAGTCCAGGACAGTTTGATGACTGAAAGAAAGGGCACAATAGCAGCCCCTTTCCGGGTCCTTGCAAAGAAAACAGCTGGATTGGCCATTGAATCTTAGCAGATTCAGTTGGGAGTGGTGGGTGGCAAACTCAACTGTGTCCTTACACAGAAAGTTCAGGACAAAGTTCAGGTGAGAGAGTTCAGGAGAATCATCTCCATCCAAAAGAAATCCCAACCCATTGATAGTGGGACTGGCCCATTGTGCTTCTCTCACTCTAAGACTTCAATCAAAGGATCCTTGCTAGCAGGTTGGAATATTATAGTATGTGTGCTACAATGGGTTACCGTAACTGTTCTGTTGTGCTTTGGATGAGAAACACATTTCAGCCAGAGAGAAAAACAAACTCATGCTGCAGTCACACCAGCAAAATGTTTCTGAGTTACTCCTGGTGAATTCTGAGCCTTTTGGGGGGGGGGGTTTAAACGATGCACAGCCATTATTGATTCCCTTGTATTCCCTCCTGCTATATCCACAACAAATCCAGCCTGATGTGAGGCTACTACTATATTTGTTCCACGTTTCATTGCACAGTATAACTGACTCCTCATTGAGCATGTACTTCAAAACCAATTCATTTCCTATGCATCTGTAGTGTGGTTCCACATCCCTCATCTGCCGTCATTTGACTTCTTTAATTTTTTAAAATTAATTTTGATATAGGAATGTTGGCGCATTGGTATACTTCTATCAAATACAGAGTATCACTTCCCCTACTGTCTTTTGACTGCCACACACACAGAGTGGCGGCAGCAGAAGTGGAAGTGGTGGCGGTGGAAGCAGAAATGGTGGCAGAAGTGGGAGGTGCCTCCAGACTCCACTCTGGATCCACCTCCAGTCGTGCCCAACCCAACCACTACCTATAGCTTGGCTGGCCTGCCACCACCACCTACTCTGGATCCTGGTCTGCTTCCTGACGGGGTGCTAGCTGCCTCCTGAGGTTTGGCTGCCGGGAGTAGCAATCTAGCAACTTATGGCTTGTGTGCCCACAGAGAGGGCTCTGTGTGCCAGCTGTGGCACGTGTGCCATAGGTTCACCATTGCTGATATAGGGTAATGAAGCATGGAAATAGGAAGAAATGGCCAAGATCAGCACATGGCCAGCAGGAGTGTTTTGCCAACACATTGATTTATCTACACAAAATTATTTTATTTTTAAAAGGGGAGGGGGAAGAGAAAGACACAAGAAAAGGCAAGTGATATGTCCCTCCCAAGGGGTGTAGATGAACTTATTACAAGGGGTGTAGATGAACGTATTCACCCCCAAAAACCAGAATGGTTAAACATACGAACTACTATCTGCTTATATTACATCAACAAAAAACATATGAACTACTATCACAAGATATATGCCACAATGCACAACTATACAGGAAGCAGATAGTAGGAGGAGAAGACATGAGAAAGAAGGGAGCCATATCTTACTGTGACCACAGCCCCATAGTATTCTGTTTACAGAGGAACCTTTTGCTACAGTGGCAAAAAAGGTCTGCATGGAGCAAATATGAAGCAGAGAGGCAAATGTAGTTGTTTTATCCATGTGTTCACTTTCTGGAGAGTTAGTGTTTTCAGATTTTTGTCCTTTATGTCTCTTTAGAACTATTCAAAAATAATTATTGTTTTCCATTCTGTCTATGGTAGTTGCTCAATTTGATCTTCATTCTACATATTTCTGGGAGTTCTTGGACAGAAGGATGATGAGCCAAAGTAAGTGGAAAATAAAATAAAACAAAAGGAATGATGAGAGCATGTCGGAGGGAAGGGATATAATTAAATACTGTAGCTGAAAATATTAGTAACCCCTGGTGACCAGCAAAGTCAAACTAAAGGGTGCAACTAGACCATAAAATTATCCCTGTCTGGATTAGGCTAAATAAGGTTTCTTGAAAATATGATCTGACATTTAGAACAATCCTTACAAACCACACTGCCCCTCAAACTGACTATTCAGCCCATTCTGCTTCCCAACCTTCCCATATCCTCTCCTATGTCCCCCTCCATGGGGAGCAGGGGAAAACATGATTTAATTTATTTTTTTAAATGATGTGACATATCACTTCATTGGCTTAACACTGGAATGATGTAGAGCTGGATTATAAACAAAAAGAAAATAAGATCCCCCTTCGTATCCTCTTCTATCTGCTCGAAAAAGGGAGTGGAGGAAAGATGGTTGGGTTAGAAACTCTTTTAGAAATGCTGAAGAAAAGTTGTCTTTAAGAGTTTTTCGTAACCTATTGCTTTGTACAGCCAGTGTTTTTCTATATAATGTGATCACAGAAAGGTGATTTTGTAAGCTGCCCCCATTATAGCAGCCTCCCCTTTATGTCTTATTTCCACGACTGGTCTCGTAGTGCTTGCAAGGTGAGGCTAGGCATTAAAAGGTAAAGGTAAAGGTTCCCCTTGACAATTTTTGTCCAGTCGTGTTCGACTCTAGGGGCGCAGTGCTCATCCCCGTTTCCAAGCCATAGAGCCAGCGTTTTGTCCGAAGACAATCTTCCGTGGTCACATGGCCCGTGCGACTTAGACACGGAACGCTGTTACCTTCCCACCAAAGTGGTCCCTATTTATCTACTCGCATTTGCATGCTTTTGAATCGCTAGGTTGGCGGGAGCTGGGACAAGCGACAGGAGCTCACTCCATCACGTGGATTCGATCTTATGACTGCTTGGTCTTCTGACCCTGCAGCACAGGCTTCTGCGGTTTAGCCCACAGCGCCACCACGTCCCTATGAGGCTAGCCATTAGTACACATTTTTTCCCACCTGGGCCAAGTCACTCTTGCACCCATGTTCTTTCTGCAGATTAAGTTCCTGTCCCTTTCACAAGTCATGTTTTCATGCGCTATCCCTAAACATTTAGTGCCCACGTGTGTGAACGTTTATTGAGCCTTTTTGTTGTGGTATAATGAGTGTGTCTCATTTAAAAGCTGTTAAGTTAAAATATTACTAGTTTGAGTTACATGACTTTGAAGAAATAAAAAGCCCATTTAAAGCATGCGAGATCATGAGAGGTCCCAAGGGGAGAAGAGCATGAAAAAGTGCAGAGAAATAACAGTCAGTAGCTTTTCTATAGCTGCCTCTCTATGCATTACCTGCTTCCACAAATAGATATCACTTTGAGCATAATACGTCACACAGAAATGCTCACTCTTCCTGCTGATCTGAATGTATAAAATTAATGGGGTGGCAATTTTGTATTTTTCCTTAAGTATTGCTTTTATGTGAAAAGCTGGGGAGAGCATTGTAACAGTTCTTTCTCCTTCGTTCACTGGTGCTCTGCAGTGTTCTCTTCTTCCCGTCTTTTCTCCATGTGAAGACTCTTAATTACACTCTTTGATACAATAGAGTTCTTTAATAAAAATTATTGCTGTACAATGTGACACATCTTTTGAGTATAGCTCATTGGATTTTGACTTGCTTTTGACATTGAAACTTGGCACTTGATGAAGGAACAAGAATGTCATTCCCCCCGCTCCATATTCTTTATTTCTGAAAAATCACTGAAATCACAATGACAGCTTAACTACCTCTTCCCACATTAGGATTTTCATCTATTGTTGTGTTCCATAAATCACAACTTTAACCCAAGTCATAACACAAGAAGGCCTTCGGTCCTTGCAAGTTTGTCAGTTGGAACTCTTGGAAGTGTTGCATTTGAATTGATGTGAGCAGATATGAGTAGGTTAAGCTGACGATTTTTTTTTTCTTGGCCAGAATTTATCCAATCCTCAACACCCTGAACTGAAGCCAAATTGCAATTGGTCCTCCATTTGCACAGTTAGCTTAGTTCTTCTTCACATGGTGAACTGTTAAGTTATGAAAATAAGAACGACAATCTGTTATGGCTACCACCAGGTATGAATTGAAGGGGGGGTAGACAAATTCATGGAGGATACGATTTTATAACATATGGCCATTTTTTCAACCATATGTTTTGACATGTTGAGAGAACAAAATAAATAATCCAGAATAAGACAAATAGAAGGTGCTTCTTACATTATTTCACTATGCATGGCTTTCAGTGTGACTCTTAGAATCATTTGTCTGTATAGCAAGAAGTTGATATTCTCTTCCTTGTGGACTTCCCATCATGATCATCAACTTGACCTTAGTATGGACAAAATGTGAGAAGTCTAATTACCATAGTCTAATCTAACACACCATTTCTCCCCAGTTATATGCTTTCTGATTCATGAAATTGTCTGCCATGTATAGAAATAGAAGGAAACAATGAGAGGAGAAGGCAGGGCTGGTATATTCCCACACCTCATATGAGGAGTAAATAAAGATATATCTAAATGAGGCTTAGAGGTTGGTTATGTTTATATTTAGAGCATTGTTGTTATGTTGTTCTGTGCCATCAAGCCAGAAGTGACTTAAAGCGACCCACAGAAGGCTTTCAATGTAAGTGAGATATTTAAGGAGTTGTTTACCAGTTCCACTCCCCCAGTGAGTTTCCGTGAGCAGGTGGGGATTCAAACCCTGTCCTCCAGAGTCCTAGTCCATCACTGCATCCACTATGTCACACTGGGAAGAGCATAGCCATATATATAGATTTCTTCTATGTCTGACTAAGGCCACAATTCTAACTAGCCAAGATAGCAGAAGGTTGGCTTTGGCAACACTAACTCAGTAGTGATGTTTTGAAGTAGTCTGAATTGCTTAGGACAACATTGATGTAGTATGGTCTTATTTTGTGTCAGTGTAATGGCTGTAAGTCTGGGCTGAAGGGGATTCGGATGGTGCACAACTTTGCTCCTCCTTCCCACAACATTTTTGTCTCTTCTGCCAGCCAATCAGCTTGTGCAGCAGTTGTGGCAGAATTTCAGTTGTGCCAACAGATTTGACATCAGCCAGCACAAACACAGCCTCCATCTGGTTTCTTGTTGGATCCGCTTGGCTTGTTCTGCCTCTGCACCCCTGCCCCAAAACAGTTAACTTTTGCATGCTTTCCCCCACAGGTGAGGCATTCATGCTTAAACCTGCATGGGGACTTAGCACAGGACCCTCTATTGTTGAATTCATAGCAAGGCAGCCGGGGTTGAACTGCCTGCCCCGCCCCCTGGCAGGCACTGGTGTTTCCTGTAAACTTTATATTCAGGTGTCCACAATCAAATCTATCGCCTAAACTTGTTTTAGCAGGTGACATGTGCTGTAGCCAGAGCCCCGGGTGCGATTCATCCCAGCATAACTCCGGCCTTATTGCACTCCTCATTTTGAAGGTTTCATCATACCCAAGCCAAGCCTGGCCCTCAAGTTCCGCCTTTGCTCTATGCATGATGTCAAAGTACTGGAATAGAGCCGATGCCCTCCAAGGTTGCATTTTTACCAGTACCCCTGAATATATCAAAAAACCAGTGACCCAATTGGTCCAATTCCTATCGGGCCTCTTTCGCCTGTACCTCTCCTTCAGCTTTTCATTGTCCTTATCAATCTCCTTAACCTCAAATTTCTGATTGAGGAGCTCATAAAAGTCAATGAAATCTTCTTTCCAAATCTTCTCCTTTACTGCCGGGGTCAGATGATCCCCCAATGGCATACTATAATCTGTATACGGAATAGCCGCTATCAGAACTGTATTGTAACCCATGTTGGGTACTGAAGGATGTTGCTGTGTTCCCAAATTCTTACCTTCACTAGGTGATACTGGCTTGAGAGGGGTTGCGAAAGGCATGCCCCATCCAAACCATTGCGGGCTAATTGGGGGCCAGAAACCACCAGGCCACGTCATGGGCGATGATGCACAAGGACTGGGTGAGGCATTTGGCTGTTGCAAGCCTCCAACCCACGGCCAAGATGCCAATTGACTCAGAGTGTTGTGTGTGGCTTCATATCACCACATGTGGCCCCAGATGTTCCTGGAGCCTCAATAGCCCCATGTGAACTCATAGAGGGTTCATCATAGGGGTCGTGCCCATATGATGTTCCCTCTGCAGCATCCTGGCCCTCTGATGCCTCCTTCCTCTTGCGTTTCTGCCCTCCTGTCATTGAGGGTGTAGCTGATGATCCTTTGTCCACATTCTGTCCTTCAATCTCGTGACCCTGCTCAGATTCAAGGGCATCAAAATGTCTCGTTAATTCCAGGGTAATGGCCCTCATTTCAGCTCTGCGTCATCCCTTTGTATCTCTAGCCGAGTGACGCGGTGTAACCTCACCGCCCTTAGGGGCCTGCCTTTCTAACTTTTTGGCCTCCAGATTTGCCACCTTTCTTGCAGTTCCCTCAGCATAGTCCATGATTCCTCATCAGATGATGACTGGGGGAACACACACCTGAGGAACAGCTTGTCTCTTCACAGGGGCTTTGCCCTTTTTATTTCCACTGCCCTTTTTTGGTGGCATTTCTAATACCCAAGGCCCTGTGTCCTGTTATTGAAAGCCTTAATGCTCGAGGTGTACCAACCGCCCCAAAGCCAGCCCAACCCCCAGTGCTCCCTTCCTAACTCCAGAGGAAGCACAGCGTGAGATAAAATTACAAACCTCCGGCTCTGCAGGCAGATGCCAAACCCCTGAGCTATAACCAGCTCTCCCCACGGAGTCCTTTACCTTACCTTGCTTCAGCAAGTACTTATCAATTATCTATAAAATTTTATCTACCAATCCACAATATCTGCCAGGTCTTGTGTGTGTGTGTGTGTGTGTGTGTGTGTGTGTGTGTGTGTGTGTGTGTGTGTGTGTGTGTGTGTGTGTGTATATATATATATATATATATATATATATATGCTTTAATTAACTATTACCATCAAATCAAATTTCTAATCTACCTCTTACCTTCAGTCAGTCTCCTATACCCTAGCACGTCCCTATAATGTTGTCTGCTTCTGATCTCTTAATAATATTATTATTCCTATTTTTTTTATTTTTATTACCACCTCACCGTGATTCGAACCCAAATTTCCACCTAAAAGCCTCAGATCCTATCCCCTCTTACTTATGCCAAACAATCCCTGCCTATCTCCCATTTTTTTTCTTAAATTGAAACTAGTATACAAAATGGCGGACGGGAACTAAGCCCTGCAGCCCTGCAATGCAAGAACACAAAATGGTGCCTGCTTGTGAAAGCAACCCCCCCCCCAATCAGCTGCCTCTAACTACTATAGCAGCCAAGCCCTGGTTGAGTAAAAGTAAGCCCAACACCAATGGAGGGGGGGGAGGCTCAGAAAAATGCAGCCACTTAAACTTCCCACCCGTCCACCGCAAAAAACGGAGCACTGGAGCTAACTAACCCCCTATGATCTTATCAGGAAGGGCGGGAAACCTCAGGCAAAGCGATCCCCTCGTTCCCGCTCACCACTCCACAATGCGAGGGAGAGGGGAGACTCAAACGATGACTCCAGGCGTGCGGCAGGGCGAATCCGCCCACCACGTACTGCCTCGCTCACCCTCCTCGCCTCCTTTCCAGACGGTCTACCCAAATGGGGGACTGAACGCTTCACCTGCCTTTCCCCCATTCGCCCTCCTTGATCCCTAGCTGCCTCCTGTTAAGCTCAATTAAAAAGGGGGGTAGCCACCAAACAGCTGATTGTCAGGGAAACACTGTGCACACAGCGGGCGCGTCCACCAGCGCTCCCCTACCAACCTCCCCCACCTAGTCTTCCCTCAAATTCAGCCCAAGGAATAATTAAACTGAAGAGCCCCGTTCGCTGAGCCCACGAATGAAGTGAAAAAGCAGGGAGGGAGCTCAAGGCCACCCTCCTCAAACCATTCTCCAGTAAGCCAGCCAAACCCACCATGATCTGCTCTTCTCCAATGCCAAAAGCGAAAGAGGGCAAACCACAGGCCAGCGTCTCCTTATATTGACGCTGGCCTGAGCCCCAAGTCACGTGGCCCGGTTGCTTACTTCTTCCGGGGCCAGAAGAGCAAAAACCGCCGTGGAGATCGAGGGCACGTACCGTGCCCCTCCTGCGCACGTGAGTTTCTCCATACGAGCATTGTGGGATATTAAAATCATGGAGGGAGGGAAGATATTTTTCTCATCTCCAGCCACCCTCACAGACATGAGGGAAGGTCTTCCCAGTGACTGCCCCCAAGCTGTGGAACACACTTCTGAGGGAAACTATCAGCAGCCTCCCCAACTTCCACAGGCAAACAATACATTTGTTTTTTTTAATCTGAGCTGCCTTGAGTGCCACTATTGGGAGAGAGGGATAATACATAGATCAATAGATTGATTGATCGACAAATCAGTCGATCTAGGGGAGAAGAAGAAAACCTCCCTATCCACTTTCTCCAGTTATACTTATCATGAAATATGTATTTCGAAATTCTTTTTCTCTCACTGTTCATATACGTATACATTTATATTTGTATTTTGCTATGTTTTCTATGCATAGTTCCAAAATGGGACAAATCCAAAGGATAAGAATTTCTGGGCTACATAATCGCCTGGCAGGTTAGGATCACATCAGGTTGCTTTTCAAAATCCAGATTGAAGGAAATCCTCAATTTTCTCTATGTGTAAGTGGAAGTTCATTTTGGCAAAGCCCCTACCAACAAAATGTGCTATTTTCCTGCTCCAGAATAGCGGGGGAGCTGATTTTTTCAGTATAGTCCAGGTTTTCTTTTTGATGATGCCTTTCCAAATGTTGACGATAACTTCATTTCCCTGTTAGAACAGGTGCCCGATATAATTATTGATTTATAGACATGTTTTATATGTTATTTTAAATATTAAACACTCATGAAATATAAGGTTATTATATGACCAGAATAAGTAAATACATGCTGGCATATACATACTTTGAAAACTAGGTCATCTGTTTTGGGTTTAAAAATGCAGGGCTTAGAGTAATTATGTATAAATGAACCATTCAGGCTTCTTTTTAAATAGGCATGTATTAATTTTATTTCCTTCCAAGCAACATTATGGAGAAGAAAACAAAAACATACCAACGAGACTAGGTTCAGGAAATGTTACTTTGTACCACCATCAAAAACAGTGGAATGGAGCAGTTGATTTTGATGTGCCTTAAAAAGCCAATCCAAGCCTATCTACTCCAAAGTAAGTCCTAATGATTTCCCAGTGTGTTTTCTTAGGCACTTGCACTTTTATTCAAGAATCATTTTGGGGTATTGTGTCCCCGCAGATTATTTGTCTTAACTGTTCAAGGTGCCATCAGATCTCCCGATACTCTGACTTTCCTCTGTCTGAAACTCACGTAGAGAAAAATTACTAACATGGCACTCCTTCCATTTATTTCAAGATGAGCAGGGAAGGTTTAAACAAACAAGAATATTGTCTTCAAGAGTCTCCATTGGTTTCTTGGGAAAGTGGCAAAATTACCCATGCCTACAAATACGATAAAATATCATACTTATTTGATCAAACTAATTATAGGAAATCATGACATTCAAAGCTGATTTTTTTCCAGCACAACTTCAAAAAAACAAAAACAAAAAATAATAAAGACCAATCAATACCATTCCTGACATCTATGGGTCACTTCTTCAAAATTGAGATAATTGAGTACTTGAAGGATCACAAATCATATATTGATCTGAAGAATTTAGGCACGGCACTTAAAGGAATGCACTCAAATCACAGACATGATGCACTGAAGCCATCATTGCTTTTCTCTGATGCTCAGCAATTTTAGGCTTGTTTTAATAGTTAAAGAAAAGTGCCGCCAGTGGCATCAATACAAGTGAGTGAAAGACTGACATCATGTAAGATTCTCTTGTCCACACAAACTGAGAAAAATATAACTTAGAAGCTGTTCCATCTTTTGGATTAAGTGGGCAGAAGAATGCAGTCTTGAGAAGTCCTCAAAAAGTTATGCATATCTGAGAGCCCTTTTTCATGTTAACAAAAACCACAGGAGCTGGGTAAAAGAAAAACGTGCCTTTTTTCATATCCAACCCCACTGATGGAAAAATACGTTAAGTTGTGGGTTGGTGTTAACTTCATCAAACATTTTAAGCAAGACAATCCTATTTACAGTTGTGCCCCGCTTTACGATTGCCTGCATTACGATGAAACCGCATTACGACAACGTCTTTGCGATTGCTTTTGCAATCTCAAAACGATGATCTGAATGGACTTGTTTCACTTTGCGATGATCGGTTACCAGCTTCAGGAACCGATTCTTCGCAAAATGGACAAAACGATTTTTGGACAGCTGATTGGCAGTTTCAAAACGGCTGCCGGGTAAATAAAATGGCTCCCCTCTGTTTTCTGGGATGGATTCCTCGCTGCACAGGCAGCGAAAATGACTGCCCTATGGAGGATCTTCGCTGGACGGTGAGTTTCCAGCCCATTGGAATGCATTGAAGGGGTTTCAATGCGTTTCAATGGGCTTTTTATTTTCGCATTACGATGTTTTTGTTCTACAGCGATTTCGCTGGAATGAATTAACGTCATAATGTGAGGCACCACTGTATTTCTCTAACAACAACAACAACAACAACAACAACAACAACAACAACAACAACAACAACAACAACAACAACAACAACAACAAAGTCTTCTGGCAGATTAAAATCCAAGAATTTTATTGTCATGTAAGATGCTTGTGGACTCGAGTTTACACACCTTCACATATCGGAAGTATCTTCCTCATTTCACAAACATTTAAATTACAAGGTCACATAATCCTCAGAAAATGTACAATGTCTTTTAGGAAACACCAGGACTTCTTTTTATTTTTATACCTCTGCTAGTGTTGCTAGCGAGGGTTTCATATAAAGCTTAGCTAAAGATGCATGAGTGGCTGTAGTCTGTTTATTTTAAGAAAAGGAGAATTGCCTTTCTCCTGAGGGCATGGGGTCACATGATATCTGCAGGAATCTCTTAAAACTGAAGAGGTAGATCCTTGTTTGTCTCATTCTTCCATGTAAGACAAAGAAATGACAACATTGGTTGTTGTGGGTTTTTCGGGCTCTTTGGCCATGTTCTGATGGTTGTTCTTCCTAACATTTCGCCAGTCTCTGTGGCCAGCATCTTCAGAGGACAGCATTCTTTTCCTTGATGGTGAGGATAGTGAAACATTTCTTGGCACGCTTGACAGAGTTCTTACATTGGTGAAAATGAAGCCTTGTGCAAAATTATTTGTTCTTGTGCAAAATTATGCAAATATCACACAGTTCACATTGTTGCACTTTTTGGATAAATTGCCCTAAACTGGGATGACTATGGCTTTATTTAAAATTTGTATCATTGGCTAGTTTGTTTGCGTCTTTCTTAGCAATCACCAAGTCCTTCTTTACTTGCTATGTATGTGTACGTGCATGTGCATGTGTTCCTCATAGGGAAAGGACACTAAAGACATTTAACACAAGAATAATTACACAGCTTTAACACTGACAAGAAAGAAATTGAAATAGCCACAGATTTTATATACCTTGGTTCCATTATCAATCCAAATGGACAGTGCAGTCATGAAATCAGATTAAAATTGAAACTAGGAAGGACAGCAAGGAGGGAACAAGAAAAGATCAAGTGTAAGGATGCAGCACCAGAGGCCAAAACCAACATCATCCACATGACCATGTACAGGTGTGGAAGCTGGGCAGTTAAGAAAGCTGTCAGGAAAACCCTGGACTGCCAGAAAGATGAACAAGTGGGTTCTAGATCAAATCGAGCCTAAATTATTTCTGGAGGCAAAAATGTTGAAATGGAGGCTGTCCTACTATGGGCATATCACAAGAAGGCAGGATTTCCTGGAAAATACAACAATGCTGGGAAAGGTTGAAGGCAGCAGGAAAAGAGGAGTTCCAAATACGAGACGGACTGACTCCCTAAAGGAAGGCACAGGCTTGAGTTTGCAAGAGCTGAGCACCATTGTTGAAGACCGGCCATTTTGGAGACTGTGCATTCATGAGGTCACCACAAGTCAAGGGGGACTTACCGGCTCATAAGAACAACATGGAGATCTTGAAAGATAACAAGTCTTTATCTTACTCTTGACTCAACATAAGGAATCTCATGGACTTATAATTCTTCACTGAGGTTTCGTGTTGTATTTAGACAGCCTAAATAATAAAGAGAGAGAGTTTCAGCAATTTTTCCCATCCGTACTTTGATCACCATTAAAAAATGTTTGGATTTCTGTTGCTTAGACAAATAAGCCATTAGACGAATAAGCCATTTGTCTAATCTAATTAGTCTAACCTCTGCCTTAGACTATGATCTTACACCAATTTCTGTAAAAAGAAGTATAGTTTAACTCATTGGGTTATCTCTTTCTATATGTGGAGAAGGAGAAATGTGATTTTAATAATTCTTTTCTTTTACACCTGCTATACCTCCCATACTGTTCCAAAAGTCCTGCCAAATCATTGGAACAGATTTTGGGTAACATTTTTGTCTTCTTCATTGTTGAGGGAAAAAATGGCTACTAGTCATTGAAATATTCTTCTAAATAGATGGGTCTAGGAATGTACCTTAATACTAGTTAAGTCATGTATGGATGACTTGTTTCCTCTGCAAAATATATAAATGGGGCATAGCCCTTCCTCTGCTTTTGCTTCATTTTAATAAATTGGTTTTTGATTAATACTAAATGTACTGAAGAACAAATAACTTTTTCATTTAGCTGCTATGGGGGGGGGCGGGGAGATTAACTGTACTTTTTATTGCCAGTGCACATTCTGAGGGGTTTTTTAAGCCCACCATTTAACAAGGCCCACGGAATGTGTTCAAGTCACATATACATTGGTTACCAGCATCATGTTTATCTTCTTCAACAAAAGCTACCTCAAAGGGTTCCCATGTAGTTTGCAGTGATGACCTTAGAAAATAAGATTAAAGTGTGGAAGGTTATCAGCTGGAAGTGTTTAGCTCATTAAATTTTGGAAACAGGCTCTGATGGAGAAGCATAAACTTCTAAAAATCTTAATTTAGATGTTGTTTACCAGCCCATATCAATAAATGTGTAATACAGCCCCTGAGTGAACTGAGCTTAATTATTAAATTTGTTGCCTTTTTCTGTAGAATTCAGAACAGCAAAGGGGCAGACTTTTGCTATTTTTGAAAGGGTTAATTGGCACAAGGAGAACTTTGATGTTTTGGGATATGCTTAAAACCTGTATCATTTTCAGAATTAAAATCCACCCCTCACTTTGAAGTAAAGCATATGTTATACCAAAGGATGCCTGTTAGTCTTCAGAAGAAGAAGCAACTTCAGTGTGAGAAAACAAGTACACCTCCATGAATTCTTGAAGGTTTTCACGGCTGGGATCCGATGGTTGTTGTGGGTTTTCCGAGCTGTTTGGCCATGTTCTTAAGTTTTTTCTTCCTAACATTTCGCCCGTCTCTGTGGCTGGCATCTTCTGAAGATAGGAGTCAGAACTCTACAGAGCACAGAGTTCTGACTCCTGTCTTCTGAAGATGCCGCCCACAGAGACTGGTGAAACGTCAGGAAGAAAAACCTTAAGAACATGGTCAAACAGCCTGGAAAACCCACAACAACACCTCCATGAGTCTGCAACCTAGCAACCTGCAATTCTAACAAGCTGCCTCAATTTTTAAAAATGGAAAATCCTTTTCATGAACTTTCCATTTTATGTTTAGAGTGGCTCTAGGGCAGGCCAGGTTGCCTATCTTATAGCAGGGCTTTCAATTCAAATGCTCACAATCTCTGTTGGACCCCTGAGAGGTGTTCTCTGGCACCCACCACACAATCTTTCCTTTTTCAAGAAATTGCTTGATTTACCTCCCTCCATCTTTATTAAAACCTAAAGAAAATGGCCTCATTGTCCCCTGTTTCCATTGTGAGAGATAGGTCCACCACAAACTGAGTGAGTGGAATCAGAAATGGGATAGAAAATGTGTATGAAATCATCATGTCAAAGGACAAGGTTGAAATGAATCTAGACAATGTGATACAGGAGAATCTATATATACATCAAGTCCTTTAGCAGGGATGTGAAGAATTCTCATCAGATTGTTCTTGAGGAGACAAACTTCCTTGACATATTGAGACAACCTGTCAAGGAATCACTTCTTATCTCCAATATGAGAATGAGAAAAATCGTTGTTGTTGTTGTTGTTGTTGTTGTTGTTGTTGTTGTTGTTGTTGTTGTTCTTCTTCTTCTTCTTCTTCTTCTTCTTCTTCTTCTTCTTATTCTTATTCTTATTATTATTATTATTATTATTATTATTATTATTATTATTATTATTGCATTGAGATGTTTAAAATGTGCACAAAATGTATCTGGGCAAAATTAGTGTTCGTTCCCTTTGGGAAACAAACACACACACATACACAGCAAACAAAAATGGACCGGGAGGTTGACAAAAAAGATGTAAACCGGTGCTGCTAATTTTCAAAATTCCACTGAACAAAGCAACCAATATTCTAATTTTGTTCAAAAGCTCAAAAGGGTCTCTGCAAGTACAAACGTTCTCAGTGATACTGACAGGAAATACCAGAATATGGGGACAAAAAACGTGACGATCTACATTCCTGTCCTTGGAGGTAAACAACCTTGAAGACTTACATGAGGAAATATAGTGGGGTGTGTGTGTATGTGTGTGTGTGTGCCTGTCTCTCTCCCTCTCCCTCTCCCTCTCCCTCTCCCTCTCTCTCTCTCTCTCTCTCTCTCTCTCTCTCTCTCTCTCTCTCTCTCTCTCTCTCTGTGTGTGTGTGTGTGTGTGTGTGTGTGTGTGTGTGTGAGAGAGAGAGAGAGAGAGAGTCTCCCAATTTTTTAAATAGGTATTTTACCTCAAAACTAATCTTGGCAAGCTTGAGTTCTTTGAGTATGTGCTTTATTTGGAACTTCTCTACCCCATTGTCTCCCCTCCACTTTTAATGCATTTGTAAAACCAGCACCTCTCAGATTTCTTCCCATTATGGATATCAGATATTGATTCATTCACTCACATGAAATAGCTTTATAAGTGATATTTAGTGTAGGGCCTGCACTTAAACCTTGCTTTGATGAAGTCTCACAATTTTTTGCTGCTTAAAAATAAATAGCAAGTTTCTTTTGTGCCAATTTTTTTTAAAGCTAAACTAAGCTTCTTTCTAAACTTCTCTTGGAATTTTGTTTTCTTTTTTTTTAAGACAGTCAACATGAAAGCTGAAAACTGCCAGCAAGAGAGTCAGTGTGGCAATATGATGACTTCACTCCTGCAGGGAGAACACCTGGACTTGGTTAGATATTCACAAATATTGAGAACATCTGTATGCTAAAATTATTCAAGCTGACAGAAAAGGAACTTAACATCTTCACAGGATGTTATCAGGTGTGCTATTTGAGAAAGTATTAACTAATACACAGTTTCCCTTAAAACCAATAAAATGTCTTCCTTTTTTTTCATATTACAAATGTGATATACACAGTCTCAAGTTGTCAAGTTGTTCACTGGTGCAATTCATACCAACAAATGCAGTATAAGCATCAAAAGTTTCTGACTGATCTAAAAGGTAGCAATCCACTGCCTCTCTCCTGAAAGAGCAAACTCAGTGTAACAAAGGGTATTTTAGTCCAAAACCTGGCCTGGAACCAATTTTTGTAGGTCTAGATAGCCAGTTTCTTCAAAGGTTCCAGCCGCTGGACGGACGTTTCAACGTCCTGGAACATCATGGCTGGCTTTTGCTTTCCCTTCCAAGAGAGCGCAAGACTGCTCTGAGTCACATGTGCTGGGAAGGAGGGCGAGCGACTATTTAAAGAAGTGCTTGCCCCCATTGCACCCTCTTTCCTGTTCGGGCATCGGCACAGAGAGAGTTGCAGTGGAACAGCTGATGAGTGGTTTCGCAAGCATCAGCGGGCGTTTAAGCACTGCAGAGGCAACAGCTGGCAAAGCTGTGAATGGGAGGACTGCTTTCCACTCCCTCCCCGGGTTATACACTTTACTTTAGGCTTTTTCTATTGAATTTATATGTTGCTTGGGGAATGATTAAAGTTTTATTTAATTTATTGATTGGAGGTCGGGTGAGAGAAGAGGGAAGCAGCGGGGCAGTTCATGCCCGGTGCGGTGTGGTGTGCAGCTCCTTTTGAATTATTGGGGAACTATTTGTGATAGCTGTGTTTTCTTGAACCTTTGGTAAGGTGCACTATTGGAGGATTCGAGCTTTTTTGTATTAATTTTGGCATTAATCAATTCATAGGGGTAGCTAGTTTAACGATGCCTTTTTTGTTTTCTGTAATTTTTGCGCCCTTTTCTCTCACCCGCCCACAGACGTTTTAACGTCTGTGGGCGACAAAGCCTTCTGAGTTATCAGCACCAGACATAAGCTGATCTTAGCTTTGGTTTGTTCTATCAAAAGTACATTTAATTGGATTGATTGCCATTTAACATTATTGATTGAATAATTTGATTTATAATTGTAATCAAAATAATTTAGAGCAAGATTAAAATAAGTTAGGTATAAATTTAAATATAAGTAGCTGATGGGAGCATTGATAAGGGTTAGCCTTAAACTTAAATAATTAAAAAAATTGAATTACTGTATTTGTAAAAACTCATAATTCATTAAGTCTTTGGTAATTGTGTCACCAGCAGATAAAATATTAATTATAAAGGTATTTAGTTCATTGCATAAAGATAGGGACAGGTTGGATAGGGTGCCATCTATTGGCTAATTATAGAGGTTGGTTCAAGGGTGAGAAGGGGTGTTAGTGGGCAGTCCAGGTGATTGCTGTTTGTGAACAGTTGAGTGCTACCTCTGGTTAACTAGAGTCATAATGACTTCTAGAAAGGGGCGTGGTACAAGCAAAGGTAAAACCCCGGCTAAAAAGATAATTGTGCCACAGGTTTCACCTCAACAGTCCTCTTCTGATGAGGAATCTTGGCAGATCTGGAAGGACCTGCAAGAAAAAAAATTGGTCTTGGAGGTGCAAGAGCGGTCCAAATAAGCCCCTTTACAAGGTGAGGGTTCCTTACAACGTGAGGCTACCCCTCGCAGATCAGTTAGGGATACTAAGGGCTGTTGTAAGGCCAACCTAAAAGCTTTGGTGCAGGACCTCATGGAGTGATTTGTTGCTTTAGAATCCAAGCAGGTTTCTGAGGACCAGGCCGTGGAGGAAGGGTCTTTGGATATGCACAGGGTACCAGGTGGTAGAAAGCGCAGAAGGACGGGCATGTCTGGGATGCACGATGCAGCGGATTGCTCACAGGCAGTTCATGACATCACGGAAGAGCCCTGCATGAGTACACCTCGGGTTATAGATGCCCCCGAGGCATCGGCGTCTTTATTCGGTGAGTTTGCCATTATGCACAACACCCAGTCAACTCAGGCCACCTGGCCTTGGGCCGGTGGTCCGCAGTATCCTCACACCACACCTACACCCTTTGGTGCACCACCCATGGGGTGCCCCAATTGGGTTTGGCATCTGGTTAATGCACATTGTTGTGGCTGAAGTACGCCTTATGCGATTCCCCCTGCTGCCGGAACATCTAGTGCTGGAGTAGGTGCAGGAAGCTGGCAACACCCTTCAGTGCCCAACACCGGGTACAATACGATCCCGCTGATGGCTTTGCCTTGCGGAGACTACTCGATGCCGCTGGGAGATCATTTGATCCCGGCCACTAAGGAAAAAATATGGAAGGGAAGGTATGTGGAATTTTTTGACATTAAAGAGATTGACAAAGACGATGAAAAAGAAAAGGAGAAATGTAGAAGGAAGAAGCCAGATAGAACTTGGCCCGATTGGATCACTGGCTTTATTATATATGCTGGGATCTTGGTTAAGGGTCAACCATGGAGGGCCTCCTCGCTCTTGCAATATTTTGACATAATATTTAGGGCAAATTCTGATTTTGCAGGTCAAGCTTGACTTTTATACAATCAAGCCTTTAGAATGAAGAGTGCCATACAGCCCAACCTGTGTTGGGATGAGCCACAGCCAGGATCCAAACTTGCAATACTAAATATTTTTGTAGTGATGGCGTCCTCCTGTCAGGTGTAGGTTTGGACATCTTTCTAGAAGACATCAAAGGGGGCCTGCTGTCTGAGCTTGGAGAGCTTGGTGGCGGGCATGGGACTTAGCCAGGCTAGTCCCTATGCTGTGGCGGGTAGTGCAGAAAAACAGGTCATCTTGGTGTGTCCCATTTGTAATTCAGGTAATCCAACAGCGCATCTGACCTCCCGGCTCTGTGGATCGTGCGATTACAGGGCCGGTGGTGGGAAGATGCTCTAGGCCAGTGGTTCTTAACCTTTGTTACTCGGATGTTTTTGAACTGCAACTCCCAGAAACCCCAGCCAGCACAGTTGGTGGTGAAGGCTTCTGGGAGTTGCAGTCCAAAACTCCTGAGTAACCCAAGGTTAAGAACCAGTGCTCTAGGCCACTTCCAGACCAACAGTCTTCAAGTAAAGATGTCTGGAGGTTTGGGGTGTTTATTAGCGGCCAGCCGGGTACCTGCTGTCTTCAAGACTGCTGGAACCTGGGGCCTGGGACTCGCCCATTGACTGATCAAAGGGTATGGGGATACCCTGCCTTTACTGTTTCCACACTACCACAGCCCCCCTCAATCGATGATATTGGCGATATACAATTTGGATTTGATTTAATAAAGTGTGGCTCATATTTAATCCATATCACTATCTCGTGTCTTTATTCTGGGACTGGGAGGGCATGGTTCCAGCCACCGGATGGACATTTCAATGTCCTGGAATGGTGTGGCTGGCTTTTACCTTCCCTTCCCAGAGGACGCAAGACTGCTTCGGATCACATGTGCTGGGAGGGAGGGCGAGCGACTATTTAAAGAAGCGTTCGTGCCCCATTGCACCCTCTTTCCTGTTCGGGCACCCACCCTCCCACCCTATTTCTAGTGTGATTTAATGGTCACCTTGTGGGGCCGGATAGGAATTTTTCACCTTCATCCTGATTGGCCATTGGATGGGGGGATTTTTCACCTATCCCACACTGGAGAAGGGTTGTTGGCATTTTGTTGGTGGTAAATTTCAGTCACACTGGCAGGTAGCAGGGAAAAACAGGTCTTCTCGGTGTGTCCCATTTGTAATTCAGGTAAGCAAACAGTGCATCCGACTTCTCGGCTCTGCGGATTGTGCGATTACAGGGCCAGTGGTGGGAAGATGTGCTGGGCCACTTCCGGACCAACAGTCATCAAGTAAAGAGGTCTGGGGTGTTTATTAGTGGCTGGCCGGGTTCCTGCTGTCTTCAAGACCGTGGGAATCTGGGGCCTGGGACACGCCCATTGACTGATCAAAGGGTATGGGGATACCCTGCTTTTACCTGTTTCCACACTACTGCAGACCCCCTCAATTGACGATATCAGCGATATACAATTTGGATTTGATTTTATAAAGTGTGGCCTGTATTTAATCCATATCACTGTCTCACATCTGTATTCTTGGGAGGGCAAGCATGCCTGAAGTTTACCCACCTCATTAACACTAGCTGTCTAAAATATGTTGCATCTTCATTTCTAATAAGCATATTCACTAATTGCTATGTGTTAAAAACACTAGAAAAAGTTAAAGGATACATATTTAAAGAGCCCAAGATGGACAGGTGCATGATATCAATAGCTACAGTATGTAAGTCAGTTGTAATAGGGCAAAAGGGCAGCAACATCATCAAGGACAAATGTTTTCATACTGCATTTGAGGATTTTTGGACTTTTTTTCTGCACCAGATGTGTGTGTGTGTGTCTCATTCCTAGGGGCTTCAGCAGGCAAAAGTCCAATAAGCCGGTCCAAGGTCAGAAGTCCAGGAGATACAAATTGGATGCCAAATTGTCAAAACCAAAACACAAGCTGTAGTCAGAAGTGAGAGTATGAAAACCAAGGGTCAAGAGAGCAAGGTTCAAACAGGAGGGTGGACACAAGCAAGAGAATTGACTTATTGCTTCCAAGCCTCTGGGTACAAATTATATAGCAGCAACAATAATCTGATTCCTAGAAACAATCCATCCTGTTAAAATTCAGGGCTGGTCAACCTGATGTTCCTGTGAGAAGCATTCATGCAAGCCTCTGTGTTGTGAGTCTCTGCCAAAGCTTATCTCTCACTCTGGCTAGTGGGGGAGGAGAATCTGGTGGTGATTCAGTCATCTGTTATATTAATTGCCCAGAAGTTTCCTCAGCTGTAATTAACCTCTCTGATTCCTGATCTTCTGCTGAACTCATGGCACTGTGGGAGGGACTTTATGATCCTAGAACAGGATTCAAAATATCCAGTCTCCAGAATTTGTGGACAGCTATAGTAACTGAAGGCTGAACTATAAAGAAAGTTGACCACTGAAGAATTGATGCTTTTGAATTGTGCTGCTGGAGGAGACTCTTGAGAGTCCCCTAGACTGCAAAGAAAACAAACCTATTAATTCTGAAAGAAATCAACCCTGAGTGCTCACTGGAAGGACATGTCCTGAAGCTGAGGCTCCCTGGAAAATGGCCATCTCATGAGAAGAGAAGGCTCCCTGGAAAAGACTCTGATGTTGGGAAAGTGTGAAGGCAAGTAGTTTTGCTGCATCCATAGCAACACTTCAGTCCTAGCTGAGCAAGCAGCATTAGGATTGCCACTGGTGGTGGAAAATGTCTAGCACTGCTTCCTCCTTCTGTGGTTTTATCATCCTCCTACACATCAAAGGCAATGAGTGTGAAGAAGATGAGGTCTCCTATACCTACATATAGGAGTCACCACACAAAATGGGACCTTGGAAGATCAGAATCCTGACTCAAGTGGAGAGCTCTCAAAGATAGTGGAGGTTAAAGCTCTTCAAATTGGTCACTCTCTAAGTGTAGAAAATGTTTGTTTGTTTGTTTGTTTGTTTGTTCGATTTATATCCCGCCCATCTGGTATATTCTACCCATTCTACTTGGTGTGGGAATAGCATGCTTCTCTACCCATGTTAATTTAATTGTAATACATCACACTTATAGGGCCTATTGGGTTCCTTTTTGCCTACCAAATAAGCAACAGCCCATCAATATGAACTGCAGAGCCGGAAGGCACCCTATGGATCACTGAAGCCAGACCCTGTCAAGGAGGCACAGTGGGGAATTGAACTCCCAACCTCTGGCTCTGCAGTCAGATGTCTAAACCACTGAACTATACAGCACTTCAGTGCACTGTAATTTTATATTTTGAGTTAGTTCACTGAAAAAAAAATCATACATTTTCAAATGCAACGTTCTTCACATTCTCTTTCTTTCTCATGTTAAATGTGATGTGCATTATTTTATATCTATCAATCTTTGTATATTCTGATGCATATTTACCTTGGAATATTGTATTTGAAAATGTGTGAGGGATCCCCCCCCCCGTGGAGTAACCACAAATACACACACATACAGGGAGAGTTCTGGCATTCTTAAATATAAGGGTATCTGATAAATTTAACTTAAGAGTAAAGCATAGCCATTTTGTAACCAAATGTTTACAGAGCATGGAAGCTTTAGGGGACAAAACTTCCCCTTTCAAAATTATTTTTACATCAGGAGGGGAAATGATCGTGTTTTCTTAGAAAATATTAGTGGAGGATATTTGTAAAATTGAAAGGATATAATTGTTTTGTCAGCTGGACTTTAGAATAACTAGAAAGGGGGAAACCCCCATATTTTACCATATAGTGCATCCTGTTTTGGGTAACAGCATGGCTATTTATTAATGGCATACTTTAAATGCTGTCTTAGAGCCAAGGTCCACTTAGATTATAAGTGACTGAAAGAATCAGACATACTACTGAAATTTGGAAGAAATTTGTGTGGAAAAAACTGCAGTTCCAGTAGTTCTACACCTTGCTTTTGAAATGTCATGGCATTAAAATTTGTCATTTTTGAAGGCATTTACCCAGAACCATTTCTTCCATGGTTCTTTCAGTAGCATCAATAAGCACAGCACATTTTTGCAGCATCTGCATTCTCAGAATAGCATCTTGACAGAACAGCAATCTTCCATATACTCATCAAATCCCTTCAAATTTAATTTATCATCGCACATGACAAAGAGCGTACAAAGTACAGATGTTCATGTACTACAGAATGATCTGAATTCATACATGAGACTAATGGCTACTTTGTAATCCTCTTGTGCAACTTTATGCCATGCAAGTATGTCATCATCCTGTGATGGTAATATTTAATTTAATGGAAAGCTTCCTATTAATCCCCCTTCAAGCTCCAAGTCTCCCCAGGGCTCATTTTGAGAGCCTCAGGACTAGCTTTTAATATCCAAAACCCACAACTGTATCATTGGCTGCAGTCCTGATCCTGGCAGCAGTGATCAGAAAGGGAGTTTTTGAGTGCTGTGGAACCTGAAAGGGGATGAATAGCAAGGTTTCAACTAATTTGAATTAAACATTACTGTAGTGGGATGGTGAGATCATCCTACTTCTGCAGCAAAAGAGCTGCTGAACTTAACATCTAAGAGCAACTCACCTAGCAAAACCCATCTTGCCATGTATGTTTGGACTTTAAGTTTCAGACTTTAAGTTCTTCACCCTGGTACAAACCTGATGAAATGGTGTTTTATCTTCGAAAGCTTGTTCATTCCATGATGATTTTTTTCGTGGTCTATAAATGTCGTGTCTATTTTTGCATGTGGATTTTATTTTGTTTAGACCGTATGGCTGCCTTTTACTACAGCGAAAAAGTAATACCAGGAAGATTTCAGCCATTTATTGATCACTTCTTTATTTATTTTTATAATTTGCCTTTATTCAGACATTAGCTTCTACTCAAATGGACTCTGGAGGGGGTGAGGCCTTGACTCCTCCACTTCTGACCTACTTGTGCTGGTGGAAATACAGGGGTTGAACAGAGAGTTTTGACTAAATGTGAGGCCAGATGAAAGAACCCATGATGTGATATGATCAGGAAATGCCATTTCATCCCTGGTTACTTATTTACACATTCAGATTTTCACTTCATGCCACAGTCATACGGAGGGTATGTCTGAGAATATGAGGACCAAATGTTTGAGGAGATTTACTTATAAACACACACAGAGAGACACACAGACACATGCACACCCCTCTGTGAGTATGGTGACAGTGAGCAACCCTACTATATCATACTCTTTCTGGCCTATGGGCAGACCCGTGATGATTCAGGAAAGAACAGGTGCCTTGTTTTGGCAGAAATATCCATCACCGCTCCCCATTTTTCAGGTCCCAAAGCAGGACACCCTAGGGCGCTTTTCACACCTTCCCAGACTTTTCTGTAGAAGATAAAAGAAGGTGCTGAGAGGAACCCTCCCATACATCACTGTCTCCATCCCTCCAGCAATCTTAATTTACCTGTATAGACACTACCCATCTGAACAGACAGATAGGAATTCCTGATCAGTTTGAAATAGGAAGCAGATCCTCGGGCAGTCCTACCTTAAGAAGCTTAGACCCAGAGGGAGGCCTCATTGGATCATGTGAACATCACAAGGCCATGCCTTTAAGGTCAATGTCAATCTAGAATATTCATTTTCAGCTGCAACAGTCCTATATACCGTTACAAGGGGGAGGTGTTTCCACCTTTCTATGCCAAAAAGATCTCTATTGAGTGCGTTGTAGGATAGATTGATTAGAATTTTGTTTGGTTCCTGTTTTATCAGAACCGAACAAAGTCTACATATTTCTTCACAAATGGGATCCTTTTTTGCTCTTCGTTCTGCTTTGTCTTGTGCGAGTACATTTGGAGAAGGGATGAAGAAGACACAATCCAGTTCCTTGCAGCACTGTCCAGCATATGCTTTATTCCAAATGGAAAGGAAAATAATTTCAGTTTTCCGTTACTCTCCCCTCCCCCACTCTGTAAACAGTCTAATGCTCACCAACTTTCATGGAGGCCAAGACCACACAGTTCAGAAATTTACAGTAGTTTGCTTTCTGACAGCTGTGAAAACAGAATGATTCCTGGCCATGATTACACTGAGAACCAAAATTTGATTGGAACCCTCCATGGTAAAAAAAGGTCAGTATATTTTTTTCATCAGCCTTTTAACTTCTGAAATGTAATGTTTTATGATGAGATGGGGGAGAACATAAATCTCTGCTCATTTGGGCCATATTCACTATATTCTTCTGTGTGTAGCTGATCCATGCGATGTGATCAAATTAAGAATGTCATTGAATCCAAGTTGGCCATGTGCCTTAAAAAACTATTCACAGTAGTTTGTCTCATCTTAACCAAGTCTCATTCCTGTTTAGCAATGTTCCTAATATTATGTCTAAGATAATGATATTATCATGCTCAGTGCGGTGTAGTGCAGCCATTCTCAATCTGTTTTGGGCTATGGTCCCTTTATCAGCTCCTCTCAGGTTCCAGCCCCCCCCCCCCCCATCAAACAAGGATACAACACAAACAGATGAATAGAAAATCCCCTTCTCACATTTTTCCATCTGTACCCCGCTTCAAATATGTCAGGGGCCCCTAGGGGGATGTATGCCCCCCATTTAGAATGGTTGGTGTTGTGGATAGAGTAGTGGATTAGGACTCGGGACATCTGGGTTCGATTCCTCAGCTCTGCCATGGAAACTTGGGGGGGGGGTGTGGAACTTATAAAAATACTCCTAAATACCTCACTTACCCTTGAAAACACTGTTAGGGTCACTATGTCAGTTCTGACTTGATGGCACATAATAATAACAACAATGAAATTGTCATCTTACAATGTTATGTTTGATTCCTTTTATTTCTGTTTTCAGAAAGCATTATATAGATTAAAAAAAAAAACACCCAGAACTGGAAAGAAGAGTCCATGATGGGATGCTCCTCATGAGTACCTCCCATCCTGATCTGTAGCCAAATGTTTATTGTAGAGATCAGGAAAGGCCACTCTAAACTGTTTCAAAAGTGGCTAGAACGAATTTGTTCTTGGGCTCATGAAGATACTTGTACACCTAAGGAAAAGACCATTGTGAATGAGGGAAAAGTGGCTATGACATGGGATGAGACCTTAAATACAGAGTTCATTGTGCTTCTCTTTCAGACTCTGATGCATTTGGGGGGGGGGTATGGGAGAGATTCCACTGCAAAGACGCATTTTGTACCAGGAAAGGAATAATGTGCCAGACCATTCAGCAGGCTAAAGCAGCAGCAGAGCTTGATAGAGAATCCAAAAGTGGACATGCTGTAGACATGATTCTCCCCAGGGGTAACCTACCTTTCAGAAATATATCCAAGCAAGGCAACAAAAGGTTTGTGTTCTCAGTGACAGCAGAATACACCAAAGGACTAACATGAACATAAACTCTGATCTGAATTCAGAAGTACTCATTTCTCCTTACTTCTACCAACAGACTAGAACAGCAGCCCATGTTTGGCCTTGCCTCACTCCTGGATTCAACCCTGAACTTGGATGCCCAGATTATGGCAATGGCCAGCAGTGTATTAATATGTGCCAGCTGTTCCCTGTGCCCATTCCTGGAGATGGCTGATTTGGCTACGGCGACACTGGTCTTACTTATATCCCACTTAGATTAGTGTAACACACATGGCGCTGCCTTTAAAAAGTATCCAGAAGCTATGGCTAGTGCAAAATGCTGCAGCCAGACTGTTGGCCGGGATCAGTTGTGTATGCAGAGAGTGTATGACTCCCCTGTTAGAAGAGCTTAACTGGCAGTCGGTCTGTTCCCAGGCCCAATTCAAACTACTGGTTATTGCCACTAAAACCATAGCTCTTAAGATCTCTCTGTCCTGCTGCCCTCACAGGCTTATCTGGTAAGGACACAAGCAAGGGGCTTCTCCTTCTCAGTGGCAACGCCTGGGCTGTGGAGCACTCTCTCAGAAAGCAAACGTCAGCCCTCTCCTTGTTGTTCGCGATGAGACAGGTGACGAAGACCTTTTAAGGTGTTTTTTTTAAAGTTTATAACTGTTTTAATCTGATTGTTTTGATATCCTTTTATGTTTAGCTGTTCTTCATGGAAAATTAATGAGAATTCATAAACATTATTTATTACCTGATGCAGTGTGTGTGTGTGTGTGTGTGTGTGTGTGTGTGTGTGTGTGTGTGTGTGTGTGTGTGTTTGTAATTGATTTTTTTAAACACATAATTTGTGGAATCTCTTCTGTCCCCTCACCAAGAGATAACAAACAAACAAACAAATCATCACCACTTTTGAACTGCAGAGCTAGAAGGGCCCTATGGATCACTGAGTCCAGCCCCTCTCAAGAAAGCACAGTGGGGAATCGAACTCCCAACCTCTGGTTCTGCAGCCAGAGACCTAAACTATTGAGCTATGGATAGATAGCAGCATAAAAACCCAAGCAGCTACAGGGGGATATAGCACTTCCAAGGACCTACCTTTGAGTCCTCGGTGGCCTCATGGCAATTTGATTGCTCAGGGGAGCTGTATGGCAGCCATTCTTGGGGGACCCTGGCCAGAGATGGGGACTCGAGTCACAGGACTTGCTGTCAAGTCAGACTTAAGTCACACCAGTGACTTGACTCAGACTCAACTAAGGGTTTTTCTTTTTTCAATGCCTGGGACTCGACGTGCAACTCAGAACCCACCCACTCCTCCTTTTGTCCTGAGGAAAAAGCTTGTTTTTAACAAGGACTTGGTGCCGACAACTCACACTCGGCCTTGGGACTCGGACTTGGACCCAAAGACGTGCCACCATCCCTGGCCCTGGCAGATTTGAAAGGGCCACAGATTGAAAACACTTCTGCATACACCACCTTATAAGCTTTGTTATGAGACTTACACAATCCTGATTTGGCCTATATTTCCTTCATATTGTGCTTGTAGCCATGGCAAAGAAAAATATTGAGAATGGCCACTCTGGGGCTTCACTCTCTTCTATGGCACATCTCTGTATTTCTGTTTTTACCCCAATGCCACCAGAGCAAACCAGCACAATCTGTTAGAGTGGCTGGGCCCCATTAGAGGCAATTAGGAGTGTTTTGCTCCAGTTGTCATTATCCAAAAAAGGTATACCTGGTTCAGTCCATTGTGCAACTTTTTCCTGTAATGGCAGCGCACTGCTTGGGGCTATTCAAGTCCCTTACATTCTCTAAAGCAACCTTCCCAAAATTGGGCCTGTATTTTTCATTTACCTTTTTAAAAAATCTGCGTACAGTGCTTTGTCTTGTCTTAACCCATTCACATTTCTGTTCAGCAACATCCATTATGTTATTATGACTAACATAATGAACCTATCATCTCATAATATCATGTTTGATTCCTTTTAGTTCTGTTTTTATAAAGTATTATATAGATATTTTTAAAGAGACAGAAATTCATTTTTTAAAGTGCCCAGAATGGGAAATATGAGTCTGTAATGATATGTTTGGTTTGAGTACCTCCCACCCAGTGTTCATTGAGAGAGACCCACTTTAAACTCATAGTTTCCTTCCTTCCTCTCCTCTACCTCAAATCCCTAAAGAGTCAGGAAATGCTGAACAAGACTTGTAGACGGAAGCCAGTGGCTGGCATCAGGTGTGTGTGGGGGGGAAATTTTATTTTATTTTATGTTTACACTGCCTTTTTTCCTAGAAAAAGGCACAGAAGAATAACAAAACAAAACAAAAACACATCAGGATAGGAAAGAGCATCCTTGTTTGCTTAACTAGACCTTTGGCGGGAGAGACAGGCTGTAAAATTACAGCACAGCAGCAGTATAGAATCCTCTTGAATGGCCATCTTGCCCCACCCAAGCAAATAAACTATACGACCTGGGGGGAAAAAGAGAGGGGAATTTTTGGTCGAAAGAAGAAGGAATACCCCAGGTTGGTTATTTTTTACTGCCTTGTGTGTCTGAGTTGCCACTTGTCCATCTGGAACAGGCAGGCATAGTGAAAGAAAAGGGGGAAAAAAGGTTGAAACAAAGAAAAACTGCTGCAGAAGTAAACAAAACAAAAAATGAAAACATCAGCAGGCACTTTTTTAAAAAAGGGAAAGCACACATCCAGTGGGAAACTATGCATATTTTCATCTGGTGTGTGAGAATGCTCGTGTCAGGAGAGGGAAAGAGGCAGGTGGATTGTGTGTGTGTAGTATGGTAGATGAGGGAAAAATCTTTGGATCAACAGCCTGCTCCCAAGACAGGGGAAATTAGGCTAGCTAGGGTACATAGTTTCCCTCCCATCATTTGCCTGCAGTGGGAGTGAAAGGGTTAAGAAAACAGGGGACACCAATGGAGAAGACAGTTTAATACTAAACAAAATATTACGACTATTACTCTTCTACATTGCTGGCAAGAATTGGCAGGACTTTGGATATCTCACAAGCTCTTCTGTTAGAACTTCCTGAGATCATGTTTAGGATCACCCTGTTTAGTTGGACTGGGTGGGTGTGTTTTGTAGGCTGCTATTAAAGATTTGGGGTGGATGCTAATTTGAAGTCCATTTTCCTGAACTTGTGCTGCACTTCCTTTGGTCTCGTTTCCAAACATCTTTCTTCTCAGCATGCTGGGGCAAAATGTACTGGACGAATGAAAACACTCGGGGAGTTTAATTCAAATCCATCTTCTGAAACATTTTTCCTTTTAACATACAAATTGGAGCACATGGCATCTTGATAAAGGCCAAGACGGTTTTTCAACAGTCGTTTCTAGGAGTTACTAAAATCAGTGGCATAGAATTATACCATAGGCAGAGGCTTCTTAAGCCACACATTTCCTTAAACTATGCGATGTTTCTTTTCATTCCCCACATGAAACAGCATTTTCTTACAGCAAAGTCCTCACCTGGTAGGCAGTGTTTCCAGGAACCTACTGCTACTCTAGTTAATTCTGACCTTGCAATAGCCCTTGCAGATGGTGAGTGCAGGGATAAAATCAAACTCTCATGCTGGGTTTTCTGTTTTTTTTTTCCTGTTGATGTTTCAACATCCCTAAAACCCATTAATGTGAATGGTTCACATTATCCCCCTTTTCCAAATTATGAACAGTTAATTGCCAGAAGCACAGAGCTAACTCACATAAAATATTTTCCCCATCAAGCTTGTACATCTGTGTCTACAGTCAATGTGCTAATGATGCAAACAGCCTTGTTCAAACTTACAGAATAAGGCTAAAATCAGCAGAGAAGGAAGGATCCTTGCTTTACCCTCTCTATTTTGAGTGTGTGTATGTGCATGAAAGGAGATGAGGGTGATTTGGGCCCTGACCCTGGTGGCTCCCAGTCTCCGGTGACTTTTGGTCTTAGAAAAAAACAAAACGTGGCTTGCTTCTGAATAAACAGAACCCAAATATCCAAGGATCTAGAATAAGAATAAGAATAACAGTAGTGAAGGAAGCAAGCAAGCAAGCAGATCAAAAAAGCATTAGCTATAACTGTCTTCTGGCAAGTTGATTATTGGGGAATTTGGCAACTGAGCCAGTGAGGGTTGGTAAGGGAAAGGCTATGTGGGTCCAGATGTGTGTGTGTGTGTGCACATATGTCTACACTCACCTGGCCTCTGCCAGGGTACCATGCTGGCAGACTAAAGGGGGAGCTGCCTTCATGCCTTTTAGAAACCTCCCTCCCGGATTATTAGGGTGGGGTGACAAAAATCCACAGACTGAGGGAAAGACTGAGAGAGAGGACAACAGTTCAGCAGAGGCAGAAGTGTATTTGTCTACACTTTTCAGTTGTGAAAGGCTGGCAGAAGTGCTTCATGGATGGCATTTCCACCTTGGCACAATTGTAGCTACCACAGGAGTAAAACTGAGTTACACCCATATATATACTCAACAGGATTTCAGCCATTGAATGCAAGCCACCATTTTCAAATCATCAATTGTCAATATAACCAGTGTCATGCAAGCAAATGTATCCATTCCAAATATGACATGGACTGAGTGGTAATACCTAATAGATTAGTTATATACAATAATATAACAGTAATTGTCTGTGCCATCAAGTTAATTCTGACTCACAGTGACCCTTTTCAAGGTTTCTAGGTAAAGAGTACTCAGAAGTGGCTTACCTGTTGGTGCCCATACATACCTGGTGAAGTGGAAAGTCTGCTTTAGATCCTTTGTCACTGGGTTTCATATATCCAAGTTATATATCCACAAAGTGGGTCCCCCCCAGGAAAGTGCCCTTTAGCAGCTGGCTTGGGAAAACCCAATCTTCACCAAACTTGGAGAGATTGTAGATGAAAGTCAGGGGGAACTTCTCTGTGATTTTGCTATCTCTACATGCCTGTGGAGAACTTTTCTGCCCCCCCTTTCTGTGTGTATTACTCAGGCATCTGAAACCCGAACTTTACCAAAATTGGGGGGGGGTGTAGAAGAGAATCCATGGAAGCTTCTCTGTAAATTTGGTGTCTCTAGATGCTTGGGGGTGTTTTATAGCCTAACAAATTGCTGAATCAAAAATCACAAAAAAATCATTGATTCATATTTGCTGGGGTGCATTGATTCACTGGAAGTGGGGTGCTCACTGGAAAGACAGATCCTGAAGCTGAGGCTCCAATACTTTGGCCATCTCATGAGAAGAAAAAACTCCCTGGAAAAGACCCTGGTGTTGGGAAAGTGTGAAGGCAAGAGGAGAAGGGGACGACAGAGGACGAGATGGTTGGACAGTGTCATCGAAGTTACCAACATGAATTTGACCAAACTCCAGGAGGCAGTGGAAGACAGGAGGTCCTGGCATGCTCTGGTCCATGGGGTCACAAAGAGTCGGACACAACTAAATGACTAAAGAACAATTGATTCATACAAAGATGAATAGAAGATAGAGATTTTTGATGACTTTTGCAATTCATTTTTCAATTTGTGTCCATATCTAATTCCAGTTTTTCTAACTGCTGCCTGATGCAAAGCTCCCTGGCCTCAGTTTTGAAATAGCAAATATGACTGATGAAGAGGCAGAAATATTGTTATCTGTTGTAAGGAAATTTGGGACAGATATTGCTATTCTTGAGCTGTTTAATTGATCACAACAAACATTCAGCTTAAGACCAGCAAGATGAAAACTTTTAAATATCCTTTTTGCAATAATGCTTTGCTAGCAATTATAAGCAGCAGTGGTTAAGTGTTTTTTCACATTTCATGACATCACATCTCTGTTGGTGAAATGTAAGCATTTCCTTATCTCTTTTCTCTCACACATGAATACAGCAGCACCTAGAGTGCAAGGCATGAAGTGGAAGTCATGGTTGTGGTCATGGTAACCACCTAGCATTTAACTGGTTCTTGGAGGAGCCCCTGGATTGTATTATCTAGGTAAGGGTGAGAAATTCATTGAAGATGTCTTTTTAAGAAAGCCCTAAAATCCACATCTTGTTCCTAAAAATGTGGGAGAAAGTGAAACAGACTGATCCAATCTGAGACCAGGGAATAAGGTGTTGGCTTGGCAGTTAGAAATACTCTGCTGAGATCCATTGTTCCACCTACTGTGGGGAGTGAATGAATCCTGTCTCTGCAGCTCCACTCATCAGCAGGACAAACCTCATTAGTGCATATGCACCAACACTGTCATCTACAACAGAAATCAAAGACAAATTCTATGATGACCTGGCAGCTACTATCAAAAAAATTCCATGAGAGAGAGCCACTGCTCATTCTTGGAGACTTTAACGCTAGAGCTGGTGCTGATCCCAATTCTTGGCCCACTTGTCTAGGCTGTTTTGGCATTGGGAAGATGAAAGAAAATGGCTGCTTGCTGGAGTTTTGCTGTTATTATGGTCTTTGTGTCAGCAACACCTTTAATACGAAGCTTCGACACAGAGTTTCCTGGGGGCATCCAAGATTGAAGCATTGCCATCAGCTCGATTTGATCCTCACTAGACCCTCCTGCCAGCCTAGCAGTTTGAAAGCATGTAAAAAGTGCGAGTAGATAAATAGGTACCACCACAGTGAGAAGGTAACGGTGTTCCGTGTCTAGTCACACTGGCCACACGATCACGGATACTGTCTACGGACAAACGCTAGCTCTACAGCTTGGAAACAGGAATGAGCACCACCCCCTAGAGTCGGACATGACTGGACAATTTGTCAAGAGGAACCTTTACCTTAGACACGCTAGCCTTCCAAGTATTACAATCACACACAGTTATCAGGGTGCTGATTGTGATACTGATCACTCCCTGTTGTGTCAAACTGTGAATAAAGAGATTGTAAAACACAAAAAAGGAAGGAAGACCACGTATTGACATAAGCAAGACTCACAATCAGAGAAAAGTGGAGGAATTTGCCCAAGTGCTTTAGGAAACTCTTCCAGGCCTGGCTGGTGCACATGGAACTGAACGATGGGAACATTTCAAGAATGCTGTTTATAACACCGCCTTATCAAACATTTAGCAAGAAGACCAAAAAGATGCCAGACTGGCTCGAAGACCATTTGGAAGAGTTGATGACAGCCATCGAGGAAAAGAGGAGAGCTCTAGCACCATACAAAGCCTGTCCTAGTGAGTACAACTTGCAGGTTCTTCAAGTTGCTCATAGCAAAGTCCAAAAGACTGCCAGGAGATGTTCCAATGATTATTGGCTTCAGCTCTGCTCTCAGATACAGATAGCAGTGGACACAGGTAACATCAAAGGAATGTATGGTGGTATCAAGCAGGCTTTGGGTCCAATACAGAAGAAATCTGCACCTTTGAAGCCTGCTACGGCGTGATGATCAAGGACCAAGCACAGCAGATGGAATGCTGGGAGAAGGTAGTAACCGAAGAAGCATTAAATAACATGGAGTGCCTGCCCATCTTGGAAGAGTTGGACAGCGAACCAACTTTAGCAGAAATAAAAGCGGCCTTGGATTCTCTCACCTCTGGCAAGGCACCTAGGAAGGATAACATCCCTGTTGAAGGGCTGAAGTGCTGTAAAGAGATCATCACCACTGAGCTGTATGAAGTCTTTCATCTTTGATGGAGGGAGGGTGGAGTACCACAGGACATGAAGGATGCAAACATCATCACATTGTACAAGAACAGAGCCAACAGGGGTGATTGCAGTAACTACTGTGGCATCTCTCTTCTCAGCGTTGTAGGGAAGCTGCTTGCCTGTTTTGTGCTGAAGAGGTTCAAGTGTTTATAGACAGAGTCTATCCAGAATCACAGTGTGGACTTTGAGCTAATAGATCCACCATTGACATGGTATTTTCCCTCAGACAGTTGCAGGAGAAATGCAGGGAACAACGACAGTCACTCTTTGTGGCCTCCATAGATCTTACAAAGGCTTTTGTTAGCAGGAACAGCCTTTTTAAAATACTTCCCAAGACTGGATGTCCACCTCAACTCCTTAACGTCATCAGAGCTTTTGATGAGGAAATGGGCACTGTAGTTTTTGATGGCTCAACATCAGATCCCTTTGACATCTGAAGTGGAGGGAAACAGAGCTGTGTCCTCACATCGACACTCTTTGGGATCTTTTTTGCTGTCATGCTGAAACACGCCTTTGGAACTGCAACAGAGGGTGTCTATCTCTCGACTAGATCAGATGGAAAGCTTTTTAATCTCTCTAGATTGAGAGCAAAGACCAAAGTTCAAATGAAATGCATACCAGACATCCTCTTCACCAATGATACAGCTGTTGTTGCCGATTCTGCTGAAGACCTCCAACAACTCATTAATAATTTTAGCAAGGCCTGCCAAGACTTTGGACTAACAATCAGCCTGAAGAAAACACAAGTCATGGGCCAGGACGTGGACTCATCTCCCTCTATTACCATCTCCACACAAGAATTGGAAGCTGTTCATGACTTTGTGTACCTTGGCTCAATGATCTCTGACACTCACTCCCTAGATGTCGAGCTGGATAAACGCATTGGCAAAGCACCTACCATGTTTTTAGACTCACAAAAAGAGTATGAATTAATAAGAAGCTGATTGCATATACCAAGATCCAGGTCTATAGAGTCTGTGTCCTGAGTACACTCTTGTACTGTAAGTGAGTTCTGAACCCTTTGTGCATGACAGGAGAGGAAGCTGAACATGTTCCATATGTGCTGTCTCCAACACATTTTTGGTATCACCTGGCAGGACAAAGTTCCAAATAGAGTAGTCCTAGAACAAGCTGGAATTTTTAGCATGTATACATTACTGAAACATTGAGGTCTACGTTGGCTTGGGCATGTTGTGAGAATGGCTGACGGTCGGATTCCAAAAGATCTCCTGTATGATGAATTATTGCAGGGAAAGTGCCCCAGAGAGAGACCACAGCTGCGATACAAGGATATCTGCAAGCAGGATCTGAAGGCCTTAGGAATGGACCTCAACAGATGGGAAACCTCGACATCTGAGCATTCAGCCTCGAGGCAGGGGGAGCAGCATGGCCTCTCCCAATTTGAAGAGACACTTGTTCAGCAGGCTGAGGCAAAGAGGCAGTCCTGAAACCAGCAAAATCAGGGGGCTGGACAGGGGCCAGATTGTATTTGTCTTCAGTGTGGAAGGGATTGTCACTCTAGAATTGGCCTTCTCAGCCACACTAGACGTTGTTCCAAGACCTCTATTCAGAGCATGTTACCATAGTCTCTCAAGACTGAAGGATGCCTACACTACACTAAGTTCTTAGTATGTCAGGATATGAATTTAAGAAAAAAATAATCAAAGAATTAATGTTTGCAGGTGCACCCTTCTTTCACATTTGTATGGACCTGTTCATAAAAGACTTTGGACACTACAAAACCCTACACAAAAAGCCAAGAAGAAAAGACTATCATTTAGTGCCTTCTATTAGGAAAACTATATTTCCATTACAGTAGGTGAAACAGGGAATCCACCACTGTTGCCATGAAAAAAAGAAACAGACCAATCGTGAAATCATGACATTCATACATATGTATATTTTGGTGTCTGCAAAAGGAGGGGTGCAAGAAAGAGAGAGATGTATTATTTCCTTAGGATATGTAATATCTTGCACAACCACATTTTAATTTTGTTTTCATTCAATCACATGGCTCAAGGATTTAGAGCTATTTGCTCTGTAAATAAGGCAATCTCTGGTACACTATGGTGCCGATGGCAGGTGGAAATCTAATTCCATGGAATTTGAAGGCAAGATTTCGGATCTGTTCCATGATTCATGACATTCTCAGGAAGACCGCTATATTATTCAAAATAAATATATTACTAAAGTGTTGTGTGGAAAATAATTTCAGCATTTCTTAGGCTAATATAAAATGTACTATCTTATGTTACATTAAATATTCTACACTGTAAAATGTCAAATTTTAAGCATAATTTGACCTCTTTACATAACATTATTCAGAAGAGTTTTTTAAAACCTGAATAATAAACAAGGCAAAGGAAATGATAGGGCAACATTACAATGTGCATCTGTAATGCTGGTACATTAAAGTAAGATTATGCTAAACTTGCTTTAAAGTCACTGACATTGCACTGCCTGTAACTTGTAAGAAATCACAACAAAAGAATTAGTATGAAGTGAGTTGCATCCTTAAACAGCAGACACATTTATCTAATATGTTGCTTAGATAGAGATCTTTATGACCAGCTGTCAACAGAAAGTTTTTTCCAGAGTTGGGTCAGTACAGGATCCAAGTTGGGTGGAGAGGCCCAGACTTAACAACTATGCCTACTCCATTCCTATGTTTACTCAGTTCCTCTATTACCTCCAAACAACCTCTGCTTCTCGAGCACTTTTTAAAAAATCTATGCACTAGAGCAGACATGACGTAAGTGAGGTATCTGCCAGGTATCTGAGATAGAAGGTGGATTTTTTTAGCTGAAATGGTAAATTTAGCTAAAAAGTTATGGCCCAAACACTTTACTTAAGCCCAATACAGTGGTGCCCTGCTTGACGATTACCTCATTATACGACAAAATCGCTATTGCGATCACAGAACGATGTTTCAAAGGGCTTTTTTCACTTGACGATGATCGGTTCCCTGCTTCGGGAACCGATTTTTTGCTTAACGATGATCAGAAAACAGCTGATTGTCGGGTTTCAAAATGGCCACCCACTGTGCAAAATGGCTCCCCACTGTGTTCAGGAGGGCTTTTTCACTTTACAGGCACCAGAAAATGGCCGCCCTATGGAGGATCTTCACTGGACAATGAGGTATTTTGCCCATTAGAACGCATTAACCGGTTTTTAATGCATTCTAACGGGTTTTTTACTTCCCCTTGATGACAATTTCATTGTACAGGGATTTTGCTGGAACTGATTATCATCGTCAAGTGAGGCACCACTGTAATGTTAAACCAGATGGCACACCTTTCTGTGGAAATTTGTTGCTAAATAAGTAAGCCAAGGCTTGCATTTCTTGCCATTAACTCAATTGTGTGACTCAGCATTCTGTGAGAAATATGAATACAAATGAGACACAGGAGAGAGCCTTCTCTGTTGCTGCTCCCAGACTATGGAACTCCCTCCCACAGGAAGCCAGGCTGGCTCCATCTTTGCTGTCTTTCTGCAAGCATGCAAAAACCTTTCTCTTCAGGCAAGGGTTCCCTGAGTGAATGGCTATCTATCTTTCAAATGGATTGTTGTGCTCTGTTGCTTCTAAATGCATTTTAGTATTGATTTTATTTACCATTTTTAATATAGTACTTGTTTAATTCTTTTCAAAATATATGTATACCTATTATTTTTAGCTTTTAAATGTTGTCCTTTTAATTATGTAATCCACCCTGGAACCTTTTGAGTAGAAAAGTGGAATAAAAACAAACAAACAGACACAGACAGACAGACAAAATCACTTTCCCACTCTTTTCTTGGAGGAAAACTAGCTTATGTTCACTATATGCATCATCCCACCAAAGGTTTGAGACTTTTAAGGCTTAGGCTGTATGTACACTTAATTAAACTGCAATCCCATTGAAAGCAGTGGGATTTGTTTTTATATAAACATAGCTAGATTTAGTCCATGTTTTCAGTGGGAAATATTGATTCACATACTTCTTTCCCACTAAAATCAATTTAGGATGACCCAGCCCAGATTAAGCACAGTTCATTCTCATTAATTTCAATGGGAGATGCAAAGCACACACATTCCCGAATTGAAATCAATGAAACCTAAAGAATCTTAAGTTTCATTGATTTCAGTAGGAAAGAATTAAGCACATGTTTTACATCTCTAATGGTCATTAGAAGAACAGAACTGTAGCTGAGTAGTACTCTCTATCTGCACACACTTGATACTAAGAACTGAGTATAATGTCATGAGATAAATATGGGAGTTCCCAGTGCCACACGTCCATTATCTAATGTAAAAGAAGAGGTTTGCATGAATAATAGAAGGATGGAAAAGAGTTCTTACACTTTGTATATATATAATAACTGGAGATAAGCTTCAGTAAGTGTTGCTTTGCTCCAAGTTTACAGATAGGCTGAGGAGAAGGTGTATAAAAATGTGTTGCTTCCTACTCAAATTTACTTCCATAATATGTCAGTTCTAAAACTGTTTTCAAGGTATGTGAGAAGTTCAAGGAATGGTTTACCATTGCTACCACCACCCCTTTGGTAAGTTTCCATGGATATGTGGGGATATGAACCCAGGCCTCCTGAATTGTACTCCAGCATTCTTTCCACAACTTCAGTATTTCCCAACCTTGGGTCCCCAGATATTTTTGGAGTAAAACTCCCAGAAGCCTTCACCATTAACTGGGCTGGCCAGGATTTCTGGGAGTTATAGTCTAAGAATATCTGGGAACCACTGCACCACATGATACTGGCTCCAACGTTGCCCTAGGGAAAATCGACCAAGGTTCAACCAGTGGGTGGTTGTGAGGCATGCTCAACATCCCTGGTAACTTGTAATATTTTTCTTCCCCTGGGTTTAACTTTGGTTCTGAAGTTCAGCAGGGGGAAGATTTCCTACTTATTTCCTCTCACCAAACATGTGTTGGGAAACACGCACTCAGTGAGACAATGTGTTGATCTACACTTAGATTTAGCACAACTGCAAGTTGAAGGGCATTTCTAAAAATATCTCACCTTTGAGCACTGGTTTTATAGAGACATCACACCAGCACTGCTATGTCATAGACATGCCAGAAAATGTGTTTAGGACTGTGGTACATATTTGTTATCAAAGCATGTATATGAAAAGAAAAATTCCACCACAACAACCTCCCCCCTCCCAGCACTAACAAAAGCATTATTAGTTGTAACGCTTAATAAGGCTACTGCATGCTGGCTGACATCATGCTGACCTCCCTTCATAAAGCAGTAGAAATAGATTTTTATGAACCTCAAGTAATTTAAACTTCACTAAAGGAGAAGTGTGCAAAGAGTAAGTCTGGCAGCCCACATATGCAGCTGTTTGGCTAGAATACAAGCTCATTACTGACAGAGGAAGAAGGGGGAGAAGATATCCACACTGCTATAAAAGGAAAGCTGAAGAACGTGCAACTTCAAAAGTCAAAAGTGCCCCAGTTGTCCTATGCTGGGTGCTCATGGTTAAATTAAAAATAAACTTATCCTGGCATGGGTGCTTGTAAATGCCATTTCTGAGAAAAGTTGTGGGGAGAAGGTATATATCCTATCGTGAGCAACTATAATTAAAAATGGAAGAAAAGTCGAAGTGGTGTGGTGGATATAGTGTTCCACTATGGCTCAAGAGATCTGAGTTCAGTTTCCTGCCCAGGCATGGAAACTCAGTGGGAGTTGGCAGGGGTTAAACCACACTCCTTGAACATCCGCATAGATTGCAAGCACACATTAGTTCTGACCTGCAACAACCCTAAATAGGGTGTTCATACATGCGACTATGCAATAGTATCTCAAATCATACAGGAATGTATCTGGAAAGCGTGATGGTTTTCTCTCATTAAAAAATAAACCAAATGTGTCAGGCACTCATAGCATAATGTTTAGCAAAAAAAGTGGAGAACAAGCCTCAGAAGGCCACATTTACAATATTATTCCAATGTGTTTCAGCCCTTGGTAAACTCTGAAGTTTTCCTCAGGGCAGTTTTAAAAGTCTAAGGAGATATTTACTGGAGTTTGAAGTCCCATGGTTATTTGTCTTTAAGAATCTGACGGAGATTTTGTCAGAGGAAGGTTCTAGTATTTACAGAAGGCAAAAAAAAAGCCCTCATCAGCCTAGTATAAAGTAGCAGATATTTTGTGGCTTTCTGGGATGAGTTCTTTTTGTCTTTTTGTTTTTTCTTAGATTTTTTTTGCCATCAGCTGCTCTAGTTGGCCTCTGGGAGCAGGCTCCAAATATGGCAGATCTGGGAAGTGAAATCTGCACTTCAAGTGTGGACTGAAGTGAAATCCATTGTCGACATGCAGATTTAAGAAAGTAAAATTGAGTCTTCATTTTGTCTTGAACAATAAATGTCTAACCTAAGAATAAAATACCTCTTATATTTATCTTGTTTATGTTGAATGTTTACCGCTAAAGTATTAGACTGCTTTTCTATTTACTTGTTTTTTTAAAAAATATGTTAAGTCTGAGTAGCTAGCAGTACAAAACAAATAATACAACATAGGGCCAAGCATCTGTTGAACAGATCCACTTTTCCTTTTGCTGCCAGGTGACGTCTGTGGCCCGTTCCGCCTATTTTCATCTATGGTGGATTGCCCAGCTGCAACCATATCTTGATGGGGGGGCCCTCACTACTCTTGTCCACGTTCTTGAAATCTTGAAACTAGACCATTGTAATGCACTGTACTGATGCTGATGTGAAAACTTCAAATGGTGCAAAATGCAGCAGCCAGGCTTCTGAGTGGTGTGAGAAAATATCAGCATATCTCCCCCACCCTGGCTGCTTTGCACTGGTTGCCCATTCGTTTCCGCATTGATTTCAAAATGCTAATGATGACGAATAAAGCCCTAAACAGTTTGGGACCTCGATACCTGGCAGATCGCCTTCTCGCACCCAGGTATACCCGAATCACTCAACAAAGCCAGCAGAGATGGCTGAGGGGCCTACCGCCGAGAGAGGCCCAGATGGAAAGAACAAGAAACCGGGCCTTCTCAGCAGTGGCCCCTCGGCTATGGAATAGCATCCCTATGGAAATCCGTCTGGCTCCCTCACTGGGCGTTTTTAAAAGCCATTTAAAAACCTGGCTCTTTAGGCAGGCCTTCCCTCCAGTCAATTAACTCTTTTTCTGTTTCTTTAATTTCCCCCATCTTGGTGATGTATATAGAAATAATTTGTAGGATTTTATTATGTATGTCTATTGTTATCTTTTATCTATGTAAGCCGCCCTGGGTAGACTTTGTCGGGGGGTATAAGTCTAATAAAAGTAAAAGTAAAGTAAAGGATAAGAAGCTGATCCCACAGCTTCAAATACTCAACTATCTCACACACTACACCAGAACACAGACAGAGTTTTAACTCCTGTCCCCTGAAGTTGCTGGCCACAGAGACTGGTGAAATGTGAAGAAGAAAAACCTCCAGAACACAGCCAAACAGCCCAAAAAGCCAGCAACAACCATCAGATCCTGGCCGTGAAAGCCTTTGAGAATACACACATGAAATAATTGTGGAATCATGCCACAATGCTAAATGGAAGATGCATGCTAATAGGGAAATGGTTCATTACATACTTATAGGTAACTTTTCAGGATACTGTCCTCACATAAAAAATACAATGGTAAAATGCAGTAAAACCCAATTCATAATAAATCCAGACAGTAGGAGAACTGTGCAATAATTGGTGTGCATCTAAAAAGCGAAAATATAGATTTGAGCGAAGTCCCATCTGACTGAGTTTGCAAATTTCCACTTTATTGTCAGCAAAAGAAATATAACAAATTTAATATGGATGTAATATGTTTTCTCCACTTGCAATGCATCACAGGATAATAAATATTTACCCATTTCTCCTGTCATTTGTCTTGGCGTATATAATGTGGATTTCGTTATTCTGCTAAACAGCTAAAAACTTCTGCCTCTCAGCTTAAAAGCAAATTTTGCAGGTATAAATATAAAATTATTCAATCAAATGAGTTAAGTTGGCATACAAAGACCATATAAGAATTTAAAGTAATTTTTAGATATATATTTTAGAGGGAAGTCATGGTTACATATAACCATCAGGTGTTTTTTAAAAAACTATATATGCCAAGTGCCTAGGTGAATATGAGTTGTTGTTGTTATTGTTATTGTTATTGTTATTGTCATTGTCATTGTTATTGTTATTGTTATTGTTATTGTTATTGTTATTGTTATTGTTATTGTTATTGTTATTGTTATTGTTGTTATTATTATTATTATTATTATTATTATTATTATTATTATTATTATTATTATTATTATTATTATTATTATTATTATTATTATTATTATTAGCCTATGAGTGACTGCCTTCCTGAGATGGATCCAGATAAACAGACTGACATTTTCTGGAGTGTACAGAAACACCCTAGCCACTCCATACTTAAATAAAACTGTTAGATAGATCAGTGGTTTAGTTCGGAGTTTAATTCCCCCATGCTTCCTTGACAGGACTGGATGATCCATAGGGTCCCTTCCAGCTCTGCAGTTCTATTAGTACTAGCACTAGTACTAGTATTAGCATTAGCATTAGCATTAGCATTAGATTTAGATTTAGTATTTATACAGATTGAGGTCAACCTGCCCTGGACACTTCAAGATACATTCCCATCCACTACATCTTTCAGTCTGTGAGATTATCTGTGCATTTCCAAATTACAGTTTGAAAAAAAAAATACATCCACAGATATAAGGGAAATGAAGGCTTCTGTGACTTCTGTTGTATACACTGTGCTCCAATTGTGTGACCCATTCTCTTAAAGTCCACATAGCACTCATCTTTTTGCAATTGCATGCATACTCAGTCCTAATAGTGTAATACTACTTCAGTAAGGCTTAGTAAATTAAACTGAGAGGACAAAGAAGAATATTCCATGATGCCAAAAAAAAAAAAAAAAAAAAAAGCAATGACATAATTCTTCCTATTTGCTCTATCGCTCTGCAAAATTATTGGTGGAATATCTATAAAGATGTTTCTATATAGTGTGACAATCTCACTCTGAGCCCAGGCCAGTGTCTAGGGCAGATCTTTGGTTTTACTGAGGAGTGGCTAAGCTGTCAATTGCCTTCTCCTTTGATACCAGTAGCCCAGTCTTTTGAATTACTTTCAACTTATCCTTCCCTCAGCTCACATCATTAACCATCTTTTTAACCCAGTGAATGCTGAATAGGACGTGAAGGATCTCTTCTGGTGTTGCTCCATTTCAGGGGTGAAAAAGGGCTCCTTACTCCACCATATAGTCAACTTAGAACTGCACATATATGCCAGTTCAATCCAAGGACAGTGCAAATGACTAGGAATTTGTATATTCATACATCTTAGCAATCTTGTTGGACATAGCTTTTACATAGTTGTGGTTTTGTACACACAAGCATGTTCTTCCAGTCATGACTTACTTGTGCAGAGGGTTCATTAGAAGTGTGTCACCACAGATTATGTTCACAGTTACCTCATGTGATCTCAAACAATATTTTTGAATAGTCTCCGTTTTCATGTTTAGTTATGACAACGAGTGTTCTCGTTGAAGTTTCTCCTACCCACAAACAGGCAAACACAGATGGGTGCCTGCCCTGCCTTGCCCTGCCTTTTGGTGAGACTACAACCCAATTTAAAAAGGTAGCCTATGTCTGATGAAGTGGGTTTTAATCTATGAAAATTCACTCAGAAACAAGTCTTTTGTTTTGTCTGTCCCTCTTTTTTCCTCAGCCCAGTCCTTGCCCTGGTTTGTGATAGTATCAGTGTATTTCCAGATTTTTCATGAAAACCTCACTCTGGCAAATGGGGAAAGCATAGCCAGCTATGAGCTGGGAGGGGAGAGGTATGCCACACTATAAACTTGAGGGATGTGATAAACAGGGGGAGTTTACTTCTAGTCATTGTTTTATCAACTGCAGAAAGGTAATCAGGCACTGGGATCAGAACAAAGGTGGAGGGGAGAGAAAAGGAAGTCACTAGTGTTTTCATTGTGACCTAACCAATTAAATCCTGATCAAGAGGAGTGCAGGAGGTTGGGGTCAGATAGTCCATGTGTATGTACACCCAACTTGGGTGCTTTTCTGTACTTCCACCCTCTGGTGACAGAAGAGCATGAACAGTGGGACACAACCATGTGACGAACTCTAATTCTGTGAGCTAGCTTATTATCAGCTGACAAGTGGGGAGCTGATGTGTGGTCTGTCCTCCATGCTAATGTCAGGGCGATTGGCAGCTGTAACCAATAAATTTATGGCCAATTTGCCCCAAATGAATTTGTGCCTTTGTGGTTTTTGTTATCATCTCTCCCCAACCTACTGGAGCAAATGTGAATAACAAAAAAGTGGTGCAGTTTACAGCGGCTGACTTCTTTATAAATAATAAACAGTGTCAAAAATATTTTCAAGCTCCAAATTTCAGCCTCAAGTGTAGGATTGAAATATATCTGAAATGTATCTGAAATGCAACCGGATAAGAATTTGTATGATAGTACTATGCACACTTAACTTGCAGTAAGTCCTTTGAACACAGGAGGAAATATTTCTGAGTGAATGTGCATAGGACTACTCTGAGCAGCACTACAAAAGAAATTGTGGTAGATTTCTGAGTTTTTATTTACTACATGGAGGTGATACTGTACAGAATGAAGGAATCTGTTGATGTTATTTAAATAGTTGGGATTTAAAAAATCTGAAAATATCAGTGCAAGACTTTTGAGCCTCCATCTGGGGAACCATGTCTAACTATGCTCCTTTGCCAAATTATTTGTGTTACATGTTTGGAGTGCTATTATTTGTACTTTGTCCTTGTTTCTTATTATGAATAGTGTCAAGCAAAGGCACTGAAAGAAATATTTATATCTCACACTATATTAACCTGGGTTTACCTCATAAAATTAATTGATAGAGGGTTCAAGATGAAATAAAGGTAGCATATCTTCATTTAGCTCATATTATTACTGCAGGAATTCACTATAGTAGGGCATAATGATGCTGGTTAGTAGCTTCAGTGACTTCCACAAGAGTCAACAGCTTCATGGAGGATGGTTCTAACAAAGCTATGAGTTGTAACTTCTACATCATCACTACATTTTCATCTATTTGTTCACAGGAGACATATCTCTGGTTACTAGGTCTTGGGGATAAGCAATGGAAGATTTTTCTTAAATCATTATTCCTCTTCTTCTGAGTTTCCCTGGAATATCTGACTGGTTAATAACAAAGGCAGAAATTTTGAATGATATGGACCTTTGTTAGAATCCAACAAGGCTGTGTAGAATCACATAGAATCTATACACATTTGCATATAAGTCCCATTGAGTTCTAACAATGTGTAAATAGACTTTCAGTGAAACAACAGCACTTTATGTTTCATCCTCTTTGTACTCCTTAATTCTGTTTCAGTTCTTCCTCTAACCCCCTAAAGCAGATTGAGAGGGACTGGGACTGCAGTGAACTTCCCCGCTGGCCTCAAAACTGGATACAATGCATTGACAATATGACTGACTTAGTAAAACTGCCATCCAGTTTTACCAAAGCACTTATGTCCATGTAACACAAACCACACTTTACTGGTGTATTTGTAGTTAGGGGGTCATATTTTCCCTCCAAATTCCATGCCTGACTTAACTTTTTGTCCAGTTCTTACTTTTCCCCAAGAAAAGAATCATGTTGTTTTCTCTTAGACCATTGTAGAAGTGAAGATCTGGATTTTGGAAGCATCAGAATGTTTTCTGAACTGTCATGTTGATGTCCATACTATGTCCTGTGGACAGTGCACAATGGCGGCTATGCTGGCGAGTATCTTGGCTGTAGCAGAGCCTCTTTGCTGCACCCTCCAGAGTAGTGTGAGACAGCTGGTCATCACGATTTCTCCATGGGGGTGGGGGCAGGAGCACGTTGTTTTAAAGGATAGCTTCAACCCCATTTCGGCCTCTTTTGAGGCGCTCAGTATGGAAAGAAGCTCGTTGCTCAGCAAAGAGGCTGTGATGCACTTCAAATTGAGCGCCTTGTGGTTGTTGAATTTATGGTTGTGGCTGCATCCCTGTGGTGTGGATTGATTGTGCCAGCACAGTTAATTTATTTCAGATATTTTTCATTGATACAGTATTGGTGCTTGTTTGCTTCAAGGGGCTTTGTAACGGGGCTTTTGCCCCACCCCCCCGCAGGGTGGCTGCTGCCATGTCGTCACCATCGGGATTAGCAAACCACCTGTTTATTGTTCTCACGCCTTCTCACGCCTTCAGCAGATTACATTACACTTAACTTAATTACAGCACTGTTCTGATTTCTGGCATCTCTCTCTCTCTCTCTCTCTCTCTCTCTCTCTCTTATTTATTTATTTATTTATTTATTTATTTATTTATTTATTTATTTATTTATTTAACTTATATGCTGCCCACACTACCCGAAGGGCTCTGGGCGGCTTACAACATTGAAAATACAATAAAAAGGCGAAATAATTAAAATGCAATTAAAAAATATACTCTAAAAATTGCCATCGGACCCACAGCTGATATTATTTCAATTAAAAGAACAGGAAGGTTTTGACCTGGTGCTAAAATGTCATCAGCGTCGGTGCCAGATGAATCTCAGTCAGGAGGGCATTCCAGAGTCTGGGGGCAGCTGCTGAAAAGGCCCTTTGTCTACAAGCCATCCCTCTTACCTCCTTGAGGGATGGCACTTTCAAAAGGGTCCCCCAGGCTAGATCTTAACTGCTGGGTAGGCTCATATGGAAGGAGGCGGTCCTTCAGGTATCCAGGGCCCAAGATGTTTAGGGCTTTATATGTCAAAACAAGCACTTTGAATTGGGCCCAGGTAGCAACTGGTAGCCAATGTAACTTAAACAGAATTGGCTTGATATGTTCCCTAGCGGCCCCGCCACTCACCAGCCACGCAGCTCGATTCTGGACCAGTTGCAGTCACTGGACCGTCTTCAAAGGCAGCCCCATGTAGAGTGCATTGCAGTAATCTATGTGAGATGTTACCAGAAGTGATAAGTCCTTAAGTGATAAGGACAGCTCTGGGCTTAGTGAAAGTGGTGGTGTGTAAGCACGATAGCCATAGAGTGGTCATAATGACCAGATAGGCAGGATATAAATAGAATGAATGAATGAATGCATGAATGCATGAATGCATGAATGAATGAATAAATAAATAAATAAATAAATAAATAAATAAATGGGATTTTAGAATGTTTCCCCCCCAAGTGACCTCATTATTCAGTCGATAGGCATTAGATTACTTGAATTGGTGTGATTTGAATAATAATAATAGTTACAGTAACTAATTTGTATGTACATATACTGAGGTCTAATTATTTACAAATACGGAAATAAAGCGCTTAGGTGGTGCTGGAAGTGCATAGTGCATGAATAATAATTGAATAAATTCCTTAGTAAATAAACTTGCTTCAAGCGTGCAGGATTTAATCGGGTCTTACTGTATTTTATTGATGGGGTGTAGTGGTTTAAGCTTGAAGCATTGCTTAATTGATTCAGTGGTAATTTGGGTCCTTTGGCATAGTTTAAAATAAATGAGTAAATAATTAAATAATTGAAAAAAATAAAAATAATAACCAAGAATTTATTGAATAAATAAATACAAATAAGGTGTTGCTAAGGTTTTGGAGAGTGTATAGGAACATAGCAAGCAAACAACTCAAGAACTATGGGTCCAAAGAAGGGACAGAGAAAAAGTAAAGGAAAACAGCCTGCTATAAGGACCCCCGCCCCGGTTTCTCCTGCAGAGTCATCCTCGGATGAAGAGACCTGGGCCATTTGGCAGGAGCTGCAAAATAAAATTATCAACCAAATAAACAGCTCTCAACTACACAACCACCAACTACCGAACAACTTGTGTCTGCTAGCTTGGCTACCTTTATTCTTGGTTGCTCCAATCAACTTGGTTGTCCCACAGCTGTCTCAATTAACCCAGCTGTATTACTTTGGTACATGTTGCTCACTAAATTCTGGTCCTGTTGTGACTTATCTACTGAATTGCAATGAACAATTCCTAAAGGTTGATTTGAGACCTGTCAGAAGGAAGATGCAATGCTTCTTTTAAAGTAATGACATATTATATGTTGTTATGGAACACAGTGACTAAAGAGCTAAACTTTCATTGTGATACCTTTATAACTGATATCTTTTGTATGAAAAATTAAACCTAATTGATTGACCTCATTCCTGTAATTATTCCAAATATCTTCCTTTTAATAATCTTGTACAAGTGCAGAATTAGAGTTTAATACTGCTATTATATAAAGTGCACACCCTGTTTCCCCCAAAATAAGACCTAACCTGAAAATAAGCCTTAGTATGATTTTTCAGGATGCTCATAAAATAAGCCCCCCCAAAAATAAACCTTAGTTAAGTGAAACCTCACCCTCCACCAGGGACTCATTGTGCAGCAACCAGGATTAACTTCATCTCATCTGCACAGGCCAGCGGGATTCATATTTCCCCTAGAGTGGTCTATCGACTAGATAGGCGGGATATAAATAAAATAAATAAATAAAAAATACCACCTCAACAAACTTGTTCCCAGAATGAGACAGAATCCAGCTGGTCCTGTGGCAGAAGGGGTTTGAGGCTAGTTTGTGTTGGGTCCCTTAACACCAACATCACCCCTGCTGCCACCACTCCCCCCCTCCTTGGAGGGAGTCACAAGAAATTCAGGCTGGAATTTGGAGTTTGATGACGATGTTCCAGAACAAGATGACATGACTGTATTTGAATAAATGTAGATTGTTGTACATGAAACAACAAAACATCTCCTGAAAATAAGTCCTAATGAGTTTTTGGAGCAAAAATTAATATAAGACCTGGTCTTATTTTTGGGGAAACACAGTGGTAATGCTTACATACCTTTTTTGAAAGAGGTAATGTTATCATTGCTTTCATCACGATTGCTATTATGAGTGGTCTTATGAATGTTCCCCATGTGGCAAAATCACACTAAAATGAACGATTTTCCCAGATACAGAACCTTATCCAAGGGGCGTCCTTCACACAAGAATTTCACTGAAAATGGGGGAGGGTGTTTCTCCCCCCCCCATCTTCCTTTAAGATAGCTAGGAAGTTTGGTCCTGCATATACCTGTATTAAGGAGGCAATCTAAAAAGGAATCCAGCAACTGAAAACTGTGATTAATTTTCTACTAGGACAGCAAAATTGCACTTTAGTTCTCAACTTAGGAACTGGGCCTACAAGAAGGAAACTTAACAGTAAACAGAACTCAAAACTATTATGTAATTGGCACTATTTACTCTATATTTATAGCATTACAAGTTTACTGTATTTGGGTTGCTCAAATCATTTTGCATATCTAGTTGAAATTGTATTTTACATGATGATTTAATCTACCCACAGCTGCAGCAGTATAAATTACACTTAAGACTATGCTGATTGATTATAATCAGTTGTAATCATGTCTTATAATTGCATTGCTTTCTGGAGACAGAGGACGTTTAAGCATACTCAGCACCCTGTTATATAAAGAAGATTAGCTGCAACTTCTGTGAAACTCAGCCAGCATTGAAATATGTAGATTCACATCATATTTATTAGATTTATTATCCAGGAACAAAACGAATATCTTTTTTGCAAATGTAAAGCATAACAAAGAAATCAAAATAATCACTGTGGTTTGGAATGTCATGCTTGTAAACAATGCTCTCATTAAACATGTGTAGCCCATTTGCCTTGAAAATTGCAATAAATATTTTTAAAGAAATACATTCCTTTGATATTCATTTAGAATAATTGGTTATTACCGATCCAATTGTACATTCATGAAGCAATAAAATTGAGCAGGATGAGGCATAAGCTGCTTTTGATGTATCGCAGTCAACAATGCTGTATATCAGTGTGTTTTTAACCCCAGTTTCAATTGTTCAATTGTGTTTCATCTTATGGCACTCCACAATAAACTGCAGCATAACTTTATTAATGGTTTATGCCAGTTTTTACTTCCTGATTCATGTCATTAGATCATATCACTCCTTTAATTTTTGTAACAATTTAAAAATTATCAGTTCTTAAAAAAAATTGAGATAATTCATCGGACTACATCTATCAGTGGCTATGAAGCATAATCATTAAATGGAATGGCCTCCATGTATAGCAGTACTACTGTCTAATGTTCTGAACTGCACCAGCTGATGCTGTACAGTAGTCAGTGGTGCCCAGGCATCAAAGATTTAACCATGTTAACTTGTAAAATAAAGAAATGAACAACTGAATTTTCGAAGAATAAACAATTCAATGGATAGGGTTATGAACACTTAGCAATCCTCTACTTTATTTTACAGTTATGGATAAGCTCACTGTACTGAGAGTCTGCGAAGCAGCTTCTGGCTAGCCACCAACTCTACTCACTAATTCTACTTTTGTTGGGGGAGGTTTTCCCCCCTTATGTCTTGTTCCGACTCTTGGAGCTCTGAATATGAGCATTTTTGGTTTTGCCACAAGGCAGCATGGTGATGGTGTGTGTGTGTGTGTGTGTGTGGGTGGGCGGGTGGGTGGGTGGGTGTGCAAGTGTGCATGTGTGCATGTGTATATGAGGAAAGACTGAAAGAATTGGGCATGTGCAATCTTGACAAAGGAAGACTGAGAAGAGATATGGTAGCAGTTTTCAAATACTTGAAAGTCTGTCATACAGAGGAGGGGTAGAATCCGTTCTCAATCATCTCTGAGTGCAGGACATGCAGCCATAGGCTCAAGCTACAGGAAGCCAGATTTAGGCTGAATATCAGGGGGAAATTCTTAACTGAAAGAGCAGTAAGGCAATGGAACCAGTTATCTCAGGAGGTGGTGAGTGTTCCAGTGTTGCAGACATTCATGATCTGAGAAATCTGGTTTGATTTGGATTCTTCCACTTACCAGGGGTTTGGACCTGGTGACTTATAGACCCCTTCCAACTCAATTATTCTATGATTCTATGTGTGTGTTTGGTGATGGTGGTCATTGTCAGTCTCAGAGTTAATTTGAACATGTATGAGATTGATTCTTCTTCCTGTCTGGGTACATGATTTATATAAGTGCATTGAATGGGTTGAGAGCCTCACTTGGATTCCTGCAAATAATAAGCAGCGTGGAGAGATATGTGATTTTGGCAAACATGGTAACAAATGTCCCTGATATCTTGAAAGCTAAACTATAAGGCAGCATTTGCATGCATGTAAAACAATTACCAGAGCTTCTGAATTTTACTATTTACAGTGTAGGTGTTCTGCTGAATCCCTGAATGATTAGTTCAAAACAAGATGGAAATCTCCATTCAGCCATGGCCCTACTGACACTTCTCCTCAATCTTCACAGCCCAAAAGATCCTGTCACTGGATATTCACAGCACACCTGCCTGGTCTAGTTCCCCTTGCCAAAGTCAATAGTTTGTATCAACAGAGCTAAAGTCAACCTGCACAATCAGGCAAATAACAAATATAAATGATGTTCTGCCTAATCAACAGGGAGGCAGGGCATCAAGCTGTTCGCAATGCTGCACGAATGGAGGCGCAAAAGGAAATGTCAACAAGCACTTTATGGAGATTCTGTTCACAGATCTTTGTTAGGGCTGGTCCAGCAAGATAGCCACAATGAGTCCCACCTGCCTACTTCAAAAAATAAACCAAAAACCATCATTTTGACATCTTATTAAGGCTGAGAATTATATCTGAATGCATTGTATGCCCACAAGAATATTATGGGCTTGGAATTTAATTATGCAAATCAACAATTTGGAAGGTCTTCCTCTGTGAACTAGCATTTAAATTGTATGGCATAAGGGTTAACTATTTCATCTGTTCTGCCAAAATGTGACTCGAGATGCTGAGAGCATCAGTAATTACATTTCTCAATGGTTTGCTTTCTCACTATGCCACTGCAGAAAAAGCGGCCCCATCCCGTCAGATATTGATGCATTTTTGGGCACAGGGGCATGGATTAGAAAATGGAATTTGCAGGGCATGGAGCAGAAGGGATAGCAGCCTGGAGGCAAAGAGAAAATGTGTGCAAAGGAGATATAATTGGGAATAGAATGAAAAACCTGGGAGCAGCCAGAGGCCGGAAAGCCAGAAAAGAGAATTAAGCACGAGCCACCTAATGCTGCACTCGGTTACACCAGAAATCAAGAGTTATCTGAATATATAAGAGAGAAAAACCTTGACCAGAGAAGGAGAGAGGATTTGCAGTGGAAGGAACTGGAAGAGCAACACTGGCAATTCAAGAAGACATTCCAGGCCTTCTTATGAAGAGTGTAGTGTCAAGTTAGCAAATGTTAAAAATTAACACAGGGGCATTTTTCATTGCATATTTATGTTTTTATTATCCCAAAAGAATGTTAAGGAAAGGACAGCAGTGGGGAAAGTTTAAAGAAAAAATAGGTAGTACTCACAATCACAAATTTCAATGGTAATGCTCAGCTGTACATGCATTTTCTTACTTCTGTAATATTATCATTCTTTTATCAAATTGTTGTTTAGTGTAGTAAGTTTCAGCTCAAGAAGGCCCATTTGAATCCGTGGAACTTATGGAGAAATTAAGTTACCAAATCCCCATTTATTCAGTGGGCCTACTGTAGTATGATTTGTTATGCTAAGTAATAGGATTTTGGCCACGGGGTCCTGCCACTACATTTTTAAAAACCAACAATGCTCGTTGTGAGCCACTTTGGGCAACAACTCTAGAAAAGGGGCATATAGATAGACTAAAATGAATGAATGAAGAAATAAATATATTTTGTTTTCTCAGGAGAGAGAACAATGAGAAAGTGGGAGAGGACCCTAATATTGCTACAAGCAATATAACGTTAAAAGCAGCATTAAAATGTAAGAAGAATGTGTTTAAGTGAGAAAACATGAATCTATTATAACTAAGTCACACTATAATAGTCTCCAACCAATTGGATGGTACCCAAATATCTTCAAATGCAGTCACTGAACATTTAGAAGTGTTTTGCAGAGTGCTAGGTAAAGCAAGGATATCCTAATGAGGACTGTAAAAAATTCACTCAGTCTCGATGAATGAATGAGGTTACTGTTCAATGTACCGAAGCCTTTGAGCCAAGAATGTATGTAAATTCTAAGCTCTTCAGCAGACAGTATTCTTTTCTGCAGAGAATTACAGGGATGCTGAAAGAGGCAGCCGGCACACAGCACCATTCAGTGAGTTTACAGAACCACCACTAAGAAATTTCAGTCTCCTAACAAATGAAGACAGGATAAAATCAACATACAAAATAAAATAACATACAGTCCACAGGCCAGCAGTAAGGAAAAACAAGAGGCTCTGCATTTAAAATCAGTGAAAAGATCTGGCAATCAGATTATTTGGGTATGAGATCTTGCGGTGGGGAGAGGGATTGCTATGCCATGTCAGGGTCCTCTCCTCTTGATTCTTAATTCCAAGAAATGCATTTAAAAATATTTTTGAAGGCTTCCAGACATATTGCTAAACTATGGTTTTGCACTTCTTCCACTTTCTCGGGCTGTTTTTTCCCCCCATTCTTTGGAATTATTTGGGTGGTATGCCAAGCAGGGATATGAAGAAATTTTTCAAACATTCTCGTTCTCATGGATATTCCAAGATTTGCCATGCTGAGATTTCTTGGCTCCCTGAGAAAAATGAGACCCTGGTCTGATTTATTTTCTTTCATTTGCTTGCCTGCTTGCTTGTTTGTCACCTGTTCATTAGAACAAGAAACTGTGTTCGCAAGAAAGGTTCTGTACAGGTGAATTATCTTTTCAAGACTTTTCCTGCAGGAAAGAGACCTTCTGAAGAAGAAGAAGAAGAAGAAGAAGAAGAAGAAGAAGAAGAAGAAGAAGAAGAAGAAGAAGAAGAAGAAGAAGAAGAAGAAGAAGAAGAAGAAGAAGAAGAAGAAGAAGAAGAAGAAGAAGAAGAAGAAGAAGAGTGTGCCGTCATATTGATTCCAATTTAGGTGACCCTTCCCAGGATTTTCTAGGTGGACAATACACAGAAGTGGTTTACCATTTCCTTCTTCTGGGCATGCCTTGAGACTGTGCAGCTTGCCCATGACTATACAGATTGGCTCTATTTGCAGGGGGCACAGCAGGAAATTGAACTCCCAACCTCCGACTCTGCAGCCAGATACCTAATCTACTGAGATATTCAGGCATCTATAATAATTGTGTACAGCCAGATCAGTTCTGACTTTTGGTAACCCTTTCCAAAGTTTTCTAGGTGGAGAATATACAGAAGGCACCCTGGGACTGTTCAGCTTACCCAAGGCCACACAGGCATGCTGCTTTCCCAGGAGGCATAGAGGGGAATCCCAGTGAGATACCCAAACCACTGAACTATCCAGCCAGCTCAAAGTTATTATAGTAATTATGTGCGAATTGCTGCCCCCCCCAAAAAAGAATGCATGAAACATTCAAGAACCCCTGTGAGATTTCTCAGAAAGGAGGGGAAGGAGGGAAGTGAACTAACTGCAAGAAGGAAAAAGCCCCCCCCCTCAGTTTCTCACCAGAGCAAGAGACTGTGGGTTTTATACCCTTACACCAAAGAACAGAGTTATACAAAAAATTACCTTCTTTATATTGAAATAAATTACTGCAAGTGCCATGTTAGACTTCTGAGGAGTGACTCTAGATGTGACAAGGTTGTGCATTTGCTTCCCCTAATCAGCAAATGTTTGACATCTCATAAAGCACAGTCATTGGTGTAGGTGGCCTGTGTGCCAGCATGTTGAAAAAGAGTAGCTGCCATGAATCATGTACATGCATGCTGCTCTCTAACAGCAATTATCCAATGAGACAGCCAAAAAGCCTGTATTTCCCCTCCCCCTCCCCACTATTTTGGTCTCACACATATCTTAACACTTCTGTCAGAGAAAAGCAGGAAGGAAAGTTTCCCTCTTGGGAATTTTAAAAACATTTATGCTTTTTGCAATTCCTTGGGATGATGCATTTGAAGTAATAAGGATTACTTCTACTATTAAAGGCTCTGAAGTGAATTTGCTTTGAGAAACACAGTTTTTTATTGTGATCAATGAATAAATCCACGAAGAGTAGAGACCAGCAGAATTGCTGTTATGCAGTGGGTACAACATTTGTATTTAATGGGAGACAATAATGACACCATTACTGATGTTATTTGCTAACCTAAAGATCTATTCCATCACCTTAAGGTGTTTCTCAAACTATCATTCTGTCTTATTTCCTCTTCTTAGACTCAGTAGAGTTGATCTGCATTGACCCTATGCCTATGCCAGCAGTATTATAAAGTGAGTTGACTGAGATGGAATCTTTCTCCTTAACTTTAGAAAGTTATATAAAGGCAGTACTAATACATTTCATAGAGTATCTGTAAAATACTGTTAACCTCAACAATAGCTGTTACTTTGGTCTATAGTCATGAATGCTGAGGACATGACTGTCTATAACAATAAAATGTACAGGGGGGCCGAAAGGAAGGGGTACTGAACAATGTGCCCAATATGAAGAAGTGGTTCTAATAAGAAAAAAAGAGAAGCTTTCAGGTCCTCAAGTTCCAGATTAATGTTCATTGTGTGTGGAGTAGATAAACATGGCATTGGAGTGTGTGTGTGTGTGTGTGTGTGTGTGTGTGTGTGTGTGTGTGTGTGTGTGTATGCACGTGCACACATGTACGTACATCCCTGTGTGTATGTGTGTGATCCAGAAATGGCATTTTGAAATTCTCTGCATTATTTTGGACAAAGAAATTGGGATGGATAGCTCAAAATCATTTTGGAGGCTTTTTAGAATTCAGAATGCCAACCATCTGAACAAGAGGCAAGTCACACCATGAATGAATTAGCATGAATTTGTCGGCATCACTCTCTTTGTAACTTTTGAACTTTGAAAATAGTAAGCTCTTTGAATGGCATGGGAAATGCCTGTAAATAAAGAAATGAAGAGCAACTGCCCCAGCCATCAAATAAGAAGAACATTTTTCACCACTACATTCTTCAAAGATAAGTAGAATCCGGGCAGGCTTCCCTCCTCACTAACTGTACACTCTACCACAATAAGACCACATTTTCTACATAATTTCTTTATTGTCTTGTAGTTAGTAACATGAAATGTGGAGGTGAGTTTTGTGGATACCGTGGACTGTCAGAAAGACAGTGGCTCCTAGATCAAATCAGGCCTGAACTATCTCTGGAGGCAAAAATGTTGAAACTGAGACTGTCCTACTTTGGGCACAGCATGAGAAGGGAGGATTCTCTGGAAAAGACAATCATGTTGGGAAAGGCAGAAGGCAGCAGGAAAAGAAGATGACCAAATACAAGACGAACTGACTGCCTAAAGGAAGCCACAGCCTTGAGTTTGCAAGAACTAAACAGGGCTGTTGACGATACAGTGGGGTCTCTACTTAAGAACTTAATCCATATTGGAAGGTGGTTCTCAAGTGGAAAAGTTCTTATGTAGAATCTGCATTTCCCATAGGAATGCATTGAAAACCATTTAATCTGTATCTGCTCTTTTCTGTCCATAGAAACTAATGGGAAGCTGCTATTCCGCCTTCGACCACTAGAGGGGGATATTTTTTCTCTTTTTTTCCCTTAGGTCAGGGAACAGTGTTTAAAGCACTTCTGACGAAGCTAATTTTGAAGCAATGGACTGAAAACCAATTAATCTGTTCTGGCTGTTTTTTTGTTATGTAGAGGTGCGTTCGTACATTGAAGCATTAGTTCCCATAGGAAATAATGCAAAGCTGGTTAATACGTACTCTACCACTAGGGGGAGAACTTTTTTTAACCTAAGATGACCTAAGGTTAAAAAAAGAGCAGGAAAGTTTTTTTTTCCTGTTCTTATCTTGGATTTTTGTTCTCAAGTAGAAGCAAAATTTAGCAAATGGAGCTGTTCTTAAATGGAATTGTTCTTAAGTAGGGACGTTCTTAAGTAGAGACCCCACTGTAGGCCGTTTTGGAGATTGCTCATTCAGAGGGTTGTCATAGGTCAGAGGGAACTTGATGGCCCATAAAGATAACCAGCCTGCATGACAGGCCCAAACCTACCCAATGAATCTTATGGCTCACTCAGGTATAGAACCAGTATCAATGACATTTTAGGCCAATGATCTCACCACTAGACCACATAGGCTCTCCTTTGATATAAGCTTACCTGGGCCTGTAAAGTTTGTCCAACCTAATTGGGCTGCACTTTGTGCTATTGCCTGTGTTCCCATAACACCTTCACATACACACATGAAACCAGAAACTTCCCAATCGCTGAGGAAAGCAAAAAATCTAGATAACGAAAGCACAAGCGGCCTTAATGGAAAGTTTTACAATAGCACTTAAATCGGAGCACAATGAGGCTGGTGTTACTTGAATAAATGCATTCTGACTGATAGGTTGGAAGGCAGGAGGGTTCATATCTCTAAGTCCCAGCTATTTGCTAAAATATTTGTCACAAACATTTAATTTAGGATTTATTCTACAATGGAGCCACTTAATTTATTTTTCTTATATCCCAATCTTAGCATTCAAAGGGATAAAGTAGCATTTTATGCTGTGAGGATGATTTTTCAACACAGATTATTTGTGTCATCGTGCAGCTTAGAATTTTAGAGCTAAAAATGAAGACTGCAGGATTTGAACAGGATTAATTTTTTTCCCCTCCATTATACCCACCTAGATAATAAAGACAGCTTCACAGCATCATGAAATCTTAGAACTTCAGGCCTGGAAGGTTTGTTTTGTCACCCCCCCTCCCCCTCCATTCTAATTGAACTCATTATACCTAAGCCATAGATATTAATCTATCACAAAATGTTATTGTCCCACGTCTCAGAGCATGGGAAACAAAATAGGTACATTTACAAAATGAGATGTATCTGTATCCTTTCCTTTCCTCTTGTACTCTTTGGATATTGCCAGCCATCATCCTGCAAGCATGGCTGGGAGGAACACATTAAACCTGTTAGGGAGAAATGTATATTTATGGCTGCCATTCTATTAGAAAGGACAGCACAGCAATAAAATACCTGCTGCAACCTCGTGCTTTACATAAAATTGTGATCCTCACAAATTTTCATTGCAGCACTTTAGAGAAGCCACCTCCTACCTCTTATGATAGACCAACATAATTTAGCCCATTTATCATGTAGTCACCAGTATCATGTAAGAGCTTGGGAGGGTGATGAAAACAAAAGAAGAAGGGCCTCCCCAGATCTTAAAAGCCAAGTAGGCTCATATGAGTTGATACAATACTTTGAATAGCCTGGACTCAAGCTGCATAAGGCTTTATACGTAATAACCAGCACTCTGAACTGGGCCCAGAAACAGACTGGCAGCCACTAGTAGTTGAAGTAACTACTAGTTAACTTCAAGTTGTCAGAATGAAGTAGGTCTGAAGATACAAGTACAGTATCCGTGAATGATAATCATAAGGAAAAGGTCACTAAAAAGAAAAGAAAGGTAGTTTCTACCATTGGATTTTTGGTTTTTTTGGTTTTTTGTGGGGGATAATATGGAAACCTCTTATCAGCCATAGCAATAGGCTGAGCTGATGTCCATGCATTTGGAAGCACGAGACGAAACAGAGTTTACAGTATCTCCCATCTTTTCTCTGTTCCTGTCTGTACATAAAGGACAAGAGGGGTCAATGAGCTACATTGAGAGGGGGTCTTTCATCTTGCTCTTATGGACTGCACCCCTTGCTCTAACTGTAAGCTGTATATACTAGCAGCCATCCAAAATGAAAACAAGGCAGAATTGGGGCTCTCCAGATATCCATAAAGATATACATTTTTAAAATTGAAAGAAAATGAAAAAAAGAAATAGCCACGTTGGGGCTATTTGAATATATCCAGATTCAAGTATACAGTACATCAGTTCCATTCAGATGAAGCAGGGCATTTTCCCATGCAATTTGCACAAAGCTCAAGGACTGAATATGTAATAGTTAAAGGTATTACATTCTTTGAAAGAATTATGCACTGTCAGTAACAACTCTTCTGAAGCATGCAGGAGTCATAATTTATTTTTAAGAACAAGAGGTCACTTAGTGACAACCACAATGAGAACAATAACATGTCTTTGTGCTTAGATGTCTGAGGACCTCCAGTGGTCAACCAGCAGCAAGCACTGATTTGCCAGAAGGGTTATACAGCTTCAGGGTTGCTCTTCATTTTGGGACACATTTGTTGGCTAGCCTACCACCACACTGGCAAAGGAGACAGGGGGAAAAAGGGAGATGCTGAAGTGAGAATTCCAGGCGGAATATGTATCTCTCCAAACCACAAGATAAGCTTGTCTGATACTTCTGGAACATAAATAGTATCTTGGTTACACAGAAACAGCTATCTCTCTCCTAATAAGCAGAATCCTGTTGCCATTCATTTTTTCAACAATAAAGGAGTGTATTCATGCTCCCGGAATCACCAAGGATATAGGATTTAGCTGAGGTAACCAGAGCCTACAATTAAATGTAATTTCCTACTGAAAACAACAGGAGAAGTACAGCCATGCCAAGATGTTGTCCACAGCTGAAAGAGGAACAGGAAAGCAGTTGAAAACAGGGCCATGTGCTAATATGTTTGCCTCAATAGAAAAGCAATTTCTATAGCCCTTACAAAAGCAATTCATACCGGGAATGTTATCCTCTCAGAACGATGCCCGTTAGTTCCTGTATACTATGTGAACCTGCTGTTTTTTCAAGTCTTATTCCACCAGAAAAATTATAAAAGGTGTATTGCCCCCTGATTCAGTCACGCCAAATTGTTGCTTTACTACCCAGTGGGTGCGAACACTAGCATACAATACACAAAATAAAATGTTAGGTATCTCCCTTCCTGTGTTATACAATTGTCAATCAGACAAAATTGCCAACATACAATTTGATTCTATGCACCATCAGGATCAATGCTATTGATTTACAGGAAGGGTTTAATTATTTATTTTATATGTAAGTTTATTACAGCTGTCGGCTACGGGCCAACTCATTATTTAGGCAAGACGTTCCCACTGTCTAAATTAATTTCAGAAGGACTGCTGTGTTTACCCCAAGGCTGCAAAAACTAGAATAAAGCAGTAATTGCTTTAAGAAAGTTAGAACTGTATATGCCAATAAAATCCTTAAACTTGCTTACACAAAAGTGAAGAGAGGATAGCAGTATTATTTCCCACTTGAGGAGAATTACATCTATACAATGAAGATTGTGTTGGTTCAGATATGATCCTTTTTGGCTTCTCTATAAGACAGGTGGAGGTAGACACAGAGGCAGAGATTCTTGAACAAAAGTGGTTGGAGGTAAATAATGGTCTGGAAGATGTCTAATTATGCACTTTTGGGAAACACTGTTACAGACCACAAATAACTTTCCAGGTTCTTCTCCTTCCCCTCCTCTTGTAGTGTGGGCATCTTCAACTGGGTCAATGGAGTTCTCACCAGAAAAAAAGAGAAAAATTATTGATTTATTCTTATGAAAGGCGACATCCAGAGCAACCTGCCTTTTGAGAAGGAGAAAGCTAAGACTGAGTATAGAAAGGGTGGCATAAAAAGAAGCATACCAGTGCTCATATAATGTCTTTGTAAAATTAGCTTGGAAATTTTGCTAATCTTTTGTCTCTCCCCCATCCCTCCTTTTTTCATTTTCTCATAACTTGCATCTTATTAATACATCAGTCAGTCAGTCAGTCAATTTAATAGGAAAACTACCAGTAAACTCATTTGTCCCATGCCATTGGGACAAATTGTGGCTAACCCACAACATATCCCATATGTCATTTTACTATTAACATAGATAATACTAGTTGTCAAGAACTGTTATGCAAATATATAGGGTAAGATCAGGAGCAGCCTAACAGAATTCATTGGTGATTTCTTTTCTCTGGGGCCCCTGAATTTTCTTTTGAAACAGCACTCTCAATCTTGCTCTGGATTTGATATAGTCATTCTTTCAATGGACCACAATGAACATGGCCTAGCATTACTTCTTGTGAATAACTGGTGATTCTGTTTGGTTAGCAGAGTTTTAAGTTACAAACACCAACAGCACAGAGGAAGCATAAGTGAATAGTTCAGGTCTAAGAGCCATCCCCTCTTCACAGTAACTAGCACTCTATATGTGAAAAAATTACTCTGGGAGCATTTTAAGCAGAAAAACGAAGAAGAAGCATATTGTAAGGTTCAGCCCTGCCCTCACCTGTCCGTCACAGCTGAGCAGTGGAAAAGGAGCCAATGAGGGAACGGAAGGTGGTGCAAAAGGGGGAGGGGCTGGGATATATAGGAGTGTATGGAGTATGTGTGGGAGAGTTCTGTGAGTCTGAGAGACTGTGTGTCAGAAAGTCAGTGAGAGTTAGAAGCTGTGTGTTAGTGAGTTCAGTGAGTGAGAGAAATTGATTATCAACTGGTGATTTACTTATTATATTTTACTGATCAAATAAACAAGTTTAAGTTTTAAAGTAACACTGGTCTCTCTGAGTAATTGATATGGAAATTGAAATAGTGGTGGCAGCTACTAGAGAAGAGGAGTGAGCACTCCTGGAGGCCTGAGACAATAGAGGCTCAAGCGTGCTCGTTACACATATTTACTAACAGCTGCAATCAGTAGTTACACACAGAAGAAGTGTTAAATCCCCCCTCCAATTCATACAGCTTGAATACCATCTATGGGTAGGTGATATTTTTGTAACCATTCATTTTTTATCAACATTTCCAAGTATCTAATATCTGGGAAAATCTTGAAATTTTTAGAAAGATGTAACATGGAAGAATTTGATATGGCACTTCATGCACTTACAACAAAACAACACAGAAAAGACTCCCCCTCCTTTGAAGAATAGCTAAAGTTGAGCTGTTTTCTCATGACTCTCTGTTTCTTTCCACATGGATTAGCCCAGCAGCCTGGAGATCTGCTTTATAAGAAACTGTAATAAAATCCCTTCCTTTTTTTTTTCTACTTGAGCAACCTTCTTCAGCCATAATCCCTAAAGCATGCCATCATGTTCCTTAAGAGATACAACAATCCAGACATCGCCTGGGCAAGAAGAATTAGTCATACAACTCTTTGGATCTATGACATTGCTGGAGGAAAATAATGAAGAAGACTCAGGGTGGGCAGTGGGCAGGACAAATCCTGTAGAATACAATTCCTTGATCGCAGAACAGGAATGGGCAGCCTGCAGCCCCAGGGTCTCAGCCACATTTCAGACTGTTTTCAAAAGCCTCCTGCTCAGGAAGAGCTGACCAGAGTTTTCTGTCTCTTTTCCAATAGGAAAGAAGAAGAGAAGCAGGATGAGAAAGGAAGGAAGGGAGTGACAGACAATGGGAGAAAATTGGTGGCCTGCCCACTTTTGGCTGGATCCACATCCACTACATTTTAAAGCCAACCTACTGTCTATATATGCAACACCCAGTGTAGACCAATAAATAGAGTGATAGACTAGAACTCAGGAGACCAGCTTGTCATAGACACTCACTGGTATGTGTGCTTGTATGTGGAATTGGTAGAACCACTTTACAAATATCTCAGTTACTTTGACAGCCCAGTAGAATTGCTATCAGTCACTTCTGAATTGATGGCACATAACACATTGTCAGCGCACAGATCCCACAAGACCAGTGATAATATTCTGCCAGGGGTTTCTAGGTAGGGAGAACCCAGAAAGAGTTTGCCAGTTTCTTCTTCTTAGATTGCCCTGGGACTGTGCATCTCGCCCAAGGCCACACAGAATGACTCTTCTCCTGGAATGTACCATGAAGAATTGAACTCCCCACCCCTGGTTCTGTCACTAAACTCTCTAAGATATTTAGTGAGTTGCCACAGATAGTCCCCAAGGAAATGCAGCACTCAAGAATGTTTGCCCATTAATTTTAGTGCATCTAGTCCTCTATAGACAAACTATCAGCTACAATTCTGAATTGTCCATTCATTTCTGAAGTTCAGGGGTGAGCAGACTCAAGGAATCTGCAGATATTACAGAAATAAAAACAAAAAGGTGAAATATCTCATCAAAAATCCCAATCAGCCTGATAAGGTCTGACCATGTAGTTCAGTGGAGACAGAATGCTGATTGACTGTGATGAAGGAGGGATTATTGGGTGAAGGATGAAATGGAGTGACATGGAATGATGAAAATAATTCACATTTTGTTTTCACACCTCAGCTGCACTCTTTATTGTTTAATAAATGTAATACCCACATAGTGCAATATATGGGAAACAACATGATCTGTATTGTGTGAGAATAACTTAAGACTCTGTGCACTAACCTTCCTTGCTGAAGATTCCATTACATTACTTTTTAAAAAACCCAGAAGCACACCATATTTAAATTAGGCTGAAATCAATGTTAAAAACAGTGAATACACAACACCCATGAAAGTGTGGGTTAATTGCATAGGGAATTGTGGGGTTTTCTGAATGGCAGATAATTTTTTTACTATATTCTCGAAGGCTTTCATGGCTGGGATCCGATGGCTGTTGTAGGTTTTTTGGAGTGTTCAACCATGTTCTGGAGGTTTTTGTTCCTCATATTTCGCCAGTCTCTGTGGCTGGCATCTTCAGAGGACAGGAGTTAGAACTCTGTCTGTGTTCTGATGTAGTGTGTGGGATAGTTGAATATTTGTAGCTGTGGGATCAGCTTTTTATCCTTTTCAGGAGATTGGGTGATTATGGTGAATAAGGTGTTTTTTATTATGGGTATATTGTTGTGATAAGAGGGGAGATGATCTGTCACTGTGATTGATGGGTGTTGTTAGCTAGTCTTTTGTGTACAGTGATCACCGGTCCACAAGGACAGATCATCTCCCCCCCTTATCACAACAATATTTGCAGTCTTGCAAATATGTAGTGCTTTGGACAATGACACCAGTCCCTAAAGTTGATGCTTATATTAGCGGCCCCCCTCCTTACTTTGCATTATTGCTGTTCGTAATACATTCAAGCAGTTTTCTCTGATTTCCTAAAGACGCTGCAGGCATATCTGTTTATTGTGCTTTTTTCTTTTTCTCTCCCCGAACACTTTATTTTTAAAAGGAAAGTTTTACATATGGAAATAATTGCTCCTTTTGTGTTATAAATCACAGAGACACCAGTCCCTAAAGCTGTACTCTTATGTGATTTTACAAACTGAACTAAGCTAGAAGGCTTAACAGAAAGTGAACATACAATCTGAAATTGCTTTGAAAGTAAGGGTATAATAATTTATTTCTACTAACTATTAAAAGTCCACTGATTCCTGAGACAATGAAATACTTTTGTAAACTACAGAAAATTTCAATTACCCTTTTTTCCTTAATTGCAGCAACCAATTACATTGTAATCAGGACTTTGATTAATTTCTGGGCTATTTTATACTTGGGCTAATTGACAGACACAGACACATACATTCATTAGAGCTTTGGGCGAGGGAATGGCCAAACTTACAAAATGAAATTATCTATGAAGTCTGTAACACAGAGTTTTATTTTCTTTTATTTTTGTTTTGGAATCATGAATAGGCTGAATGAACATATACTGGTGTAAAACATAATTAGGGAGGAAAAAACCACCAACGTTATCTACATAAATGTAAATAACGGCAATTATTAGTAAGAGGAAAGTTAATTTCAGCAAAGTCAAGAATGACTTTAATGTCATGTGGAGGAGTTAACAGACAAATAGATTCTCTCTGTGTAAATTTGTAAGAATATGGCCATTAAAATGATTTTAAAATATTAGGTCATTTGAACAAGGTGGAACATCTTAAGCCTGGTTAACTTTATAGAGTGATCAGGTTAAAACTACAATGGAGCATCTTCAGAAGCACATTTGATCATTTGAAGATTTAGTGCAGCCTTCACGTCTCTCTTCCTGTGAAATCTCTTGCCAAACTTCTTGACTCCTAGTTCTATTTTTCTTGCCTCAATGTCAATCTTCCCTTGAGTTGATGAGTTAGCTCAGCAGTATGGGAATGCTTTCATTCATTATTTACTTTTAGTATTTCTGAGTTGTCTCTCTGCCAAACCACCTAGGGTGACTAACGGTACAAAACATACAACACAGAGGGGGGGAAACTATCTCTACAATGGCAAAAACGTAAGACCCTTTAAAACCTTATTTGTAATAATCATCAATCAGTCAAGTTGTTGTTTGCTATCAAGTCGCTTTTGATTTATGGCAACCTTATGAATTAATCACATCCAAAAAATTAGCCTTCTATCATTAAAAGTCCTGCCCATGTCTTCAAACAAAAGGCAATGGTTTCCTTTATTGAGTCTATCACTCACCTTAGGTCTTCTTTTCCTACTGCTTTTCACATTTCCTACCATTATTATCTTGCCCAGTGAGTCTTGTCTTCTTTTATTGTTGTTCCCTTCTATGTTTTGTTCCATAGTTACCTTTGTCCCTATGTGCAAGGTTCTAAAAAGATTCATTTATGATTCTGCCAAACTCATTGACTTCTACTAAAAGGTATTTCAGTCACCTTTTACTTTTGCTGCTAACAATTTTTGTGTTTTTTTCAGTTATCCACCAAGGCTTTGATTTTCTTTTGACAACAGGAATAGGTGTGTGTGTGTGTGTGTGTGTGTGTGTGTGTGTGTGTGTGTGTGTGTGTGTGTGTGTGCGTGTGCGTGTGCGTGTGCGTGTGTGTGTGTGTGTGTGTGTGTGTGTGTGTGTGTGTTTCCTCACAATACCTTGCATTTCAGTCCACAGTTCTTCTGATTCATAGTCAACTGAGTTTAATAATCAAATCTGTTGCCTACATGCTCCCTACCTTCTCAAGAATGTTATTTTAATTGTATTTTGACACTGTTATTCTTTTAGCATTCCCCTTCGGGTTTATTCTGATTTTTATATTAGTTCATGACCTGTACTACAACCTATTCCTGGCCTTGCTTTTGCAGACAGAATTGAGCCTTTTGATCTTTTCCTTCTAGTTATATACTTTATTTTGCTTCTACATGGGTCCTGCAGTACTAACCATGTGTACAATTGTCTGTTGGATTGACTGAAACATCTCTTTGCAATACATAAATTGCTGGCTTTGTAGATTTGTATGATTCATTGTGGCTGGAAGATGACACCTGAATTTCTTCTACTGCTCCAGAATCCCCCATGTAGCACTTCCTGGGAAATTTAAACTGCAATTTGTGGACCTAGCAGGGATGTAACCCTTGCTTTTCTTGTTCTCATGTTCAATAATGAGAAGCTGCAGATATATATATGTTGTTCTTGGCCTTGTGAAAGTCCTATCAGAAGCTCCTTGTTGTCAAGGAGGACAATGTTGCCATTTTCCACCATAGCAATGGGGTCTCCCCATTAGGACATAAACCAGTGGGCCATTAGCAAGTATCTACGTCTTCCCACTGCCATGAGGTGTTCCAAGACAGATCGGAGTGCTGGGCCCTTCAACCGGCTGTTTTAGTACCAACATGACAGGTGGTACTTGATCATTATTCACATACAGCCCCCACTTCACTTGGTACTGAGGTCTAAAGGGTTAAGCCATGAGCTGCCCTGTGAATGTAAGTTGTGGGGAGGGTTAGGGATGAAAGAGAACATAAGCACTGCAAAGGTCCTCTGGAAAGGTGTCTGAAGCATTGTGTACAATGGATCCCTGTGTGCCCTTGGGTTGTGTAGCTGGAGAACTGAAGGTCACGGACAAGAAAGAAATGTGGGAAAAGGAAGAAAGATCCAGAGGATAAAAGGCCAAGGAGAACATTAAAGATAAGGATTAATTATCCATAAACTCATTTCAGGCAGAAAGTGTATTTTATTTATTGTTTCATTGTAGTTCCCTTGTATCTTAAGCTTTGTTACCTCTAAAGGCTAAGAGCAGGAGCAAAATGAATATATGTATTGTTCATAAGTAAAACATAGGTACATTCTCTCCTAACCTTGGATTTTTATTTTATTTTAACAACAGGGCTATGGCAGCTCCTCCGGGAAGGACAGTTGCTTGTCACTCACACAAAGCAATGAGAACCAAATTTTTAATCAGCACAATGAAGGTTCTTCATCTAGACAACAGAGGCAACATAAAGTCAGCCTCGAGGCATGATGTCTAGCAGTGTCACAAACACAAAGAGATGACAATGCACATCTGCAGGCTTCCCGTTAGAAGTGAAGCCCTCCATGACACTGTAGATATTTTGAGGGGTGCAACAGCAGCGCATCAGCTGACTCCAAGAGTATCAGGCTCAAATCTGCTCTGCAGCAGCAGCTGCGGCACCAGCATTTCAAACTAGGCCTCTGATTACACAAACTGCAGCAAGCACACCGGGGATCTGGCCCCATGGCTTACATCACAGGCACTTTCCAGGTCTCATTGTGTACTTTGACTCCCACACAAACCATTGCTTTTTGAGCTTTCAGTGAGGAGATGTCAGAAGCAGGCCCCTGTGGTGATGGGAACAGCAGCCACCGTACTCAGACGGCTGTGAAAGGCACACCAGTGTGAAAGCTGACATTACAGATTATCTGGAAGCAGTGTGAGAATATAATTTTGCCCATCAGAGCTATAGCTGTCATTATAGACCAGCTCCGCTCACAGTGTCCCATTCGAGTTCTGCATAAGGACTAGGAGAAGAAATCCTTTCTTGCAGAGTATTTCATACAACAACCTGCTGATCAAACCTCTTTTCAGATGGAAATAAATCAGCATGTTTACCTCTGGATTGGGCATGGGGAAAAGAGGACATCAGTAAAATATTGCTTGAGAATAAAATTTATCCTTTGCCTTTCTTTGCAGTCTAAGTAGGCACAAAGCGGTAAATGATGAAACAAAGCCATGTGATGGTGTAACAAGAGAAGTGGTATCTGACTGGAACAATCAGAGATTTTTAAACAATGTAGAATGCACAGGGGCAATTAACAAAAAAATCCTAACTATTAATAACTGCTGAAATCAGTTATTGGGGCAATGAAGGGGAAAAATATTTGGGTCTGTAGTCTGGAGAGGTAGCTCCATAATCTGCAAACTATGAGTTGTGGGACCAGGCAAATCCTGATAAAGTCCACCCAGAGGTAGCTTTTTTGTAATTAAAGACTTCTTCCTCGTATCCCACGGCTCCCACAGGTTTCCAACAATGAAAGTTATTACATGGGACCTGTGGGTGCCTCAGAACAGAAGCAGAAACTGTTTAATTTTTCAAAAACTGTCCTAGCTGGTTATCCAATCTAGTGATCATAATAAAGGAATCTATTCATTTATCCGTCCTAGCTGGTGACATCATTATATGGCACAACTGAGCTCCAAAATACCTTTTGGTATACATGTTCTCTGCAATCGTTTAATTATTGCTTAATAAATTGCAGGAGTTAGTCTGGCTCTGAAAACATTCTAGTTGGAATGTATCAAGTTGAGGGCTTATTTCTTCCACAACAACAAGTTAATAGGAAATTATCTTTGAACTTGCAACTTGTAGATCCTATGACATAACCAGTGACTAAACAGAGAGTTAAACTCAGATCTCCCAGATTAAGTGCGGTGATCTCTACACTTGCAACAATATATTATCCCCCCCACCCCTCCATGTTCATTGAATGCTAGATTCTGGAGCTATATTCTAAGTAGCCGAAATAGCTAAGTGCATCCTTCAGCTTTAAGTAGGTAAGAAAATCTATTGATTTACACAGTGTGTTTAGATGTTTACTGTGGATCTTTTTCCCCTAGTAGACAAAAGCTGGCAAGTATGCTCCACAGACATCACTGATTAAGTCTACTGTTTATCCTGCCCCGTTTTTACAGCAGGAATTTGCTGAAACAAGATGATTCTACTGTTTAACTGCTCTGCCTGCAAACCTGATTATGATGAGGAAGTGCTAGCTAGAGTTCTGTACTCACATAAAAGCCAGCTCTGTCTTAAGTGATGTGTGGTGTGTTTATTCAGCAATAGACATCCCATGGTGTTCTATGGGAACCACTGCCAGAAAAACTTTCACAGGATTTCATCTGTAGGCTGCAATAGGAAATACACTAACTGGCGAATAAGTTGCCTCAGAATAATTTATTTCAGTGTAACCATGGCAGTGTGGTGTAACAGAGTGTCAGATGCAGATTCCAGACCTGGGTTCCAATTCTCACTCAGTGATGGAAATGTCAGGTCCACTGGCGCGCATCGCCCTGGCGGACCTCCTTTGCCTTTCCCCTTGAGGTAACACAAGATGCAATAAGTACCTTGTAACATGGGGGGGAGCATCCATAAAAAGATGGTTCCCCATGTGGTCAGCCTCTTTCGAGGCTTTCGTTCCCAATACATGCACTTTGCTGTCGGAATTTGTAGCTGCATCACAGCAGCTCAGGGCGAGGACGACATTGGGAGGGGGTGCATCAACACTCCCCGAGGTTGGAGTCATAGTTGGGGATCCCCAACCAGCCCCTTTAAGTGAGTTTTCAAAAAAAAATTTAAAATAAATAATTTTTCAAGAAAGAGGAATTGGAAACATAGCAGGCTTATGTGGGGGGGGGGGAGCAAGTAGGCTCCAGGGCTTTTGCCCCTGGATTAGGTAAAGGCTAAAGGGTCAGTACAAAGGGGCTCCCCCCACAATTAAATCATCATCATCATCATCCTAAATAAGTATCAATAACAAACAGTGTGAGGATTATAGAGTGAAGGAGTGAATAGGAAACCTGCTGGGGGGAAATTAGAAGAAATTAATTTAAATGATACTTATTCAGAGCCATAATATATTCAGATGAGTTTATTGACAAATCAGAGTTTTAAATAAGTGGTACATATCTCCAGTCTGCTACACACAACAGCCAAAAGCCCTCGAGAAAGGGGGAAGATATCATTAAGGCTTAATAGGGCAGGACAGTAGTGAGTTTAGTGTCTTTGCATGGCTTAAGAGAGTCATGGCCCCTAAGAAAGGGCAAGGGAAGATCAAGGGAAAGCAGCCTGCAAAACACAAGGCTCACAGGACTTCCTCACCAACATTATCATCATCTTCTGATGAGGAGGACTGGCAAGTCTGGGAGGAGCTTTGTAATAAAATAACAGCTTTTCAGAAACAAAAGGTGGAGTGCACAGAAAGGAAGACCAGGGAGGTCCAGCCTAGGCGATCAGTGAGAGAGTCTAAGGCACACAAGAGGGCAAAACTTAAGAGACTCGCTGATGATCTTTTATCGAGTCTTGCATCCCTAGAGGCTAAGAAACACAGTGCATCTGGATCGGGTGGGACCACAACGGATCAGCCGCCAGTGGAACCAGAGGGTCCAATCATTAAGAGAAGGGCAGATCGATTGCACAAAGCCATGGGAAGGAAGGCAGTCCTGAGACATGACACAATGGCGGATGCCAGATTGGATGGGAAGCTGCCCTCCACAAGCAGGGATATATTTGGGATTCAAGTGCTGGGTGAGCTCGCCATTGCACACAGCACAAATGAGTCCCCAATGATTCTGACAATGCATATGGCCCCTTATACGGAGCTCCCCTAATACAATGAGAGACACTGTGCTATTTACATACCAATGCAATGGTCATAATGTATAGAAAGCAATGCATTTTCTCAGCTCACCTTCCAAACTGGTTTATGAGTCACTTGAATGGCCTGTTTGCTGACTTTTTCCTAAGGTGTTAAAATTCACTGGGATGTACCATTTGAGTCATAAGTGGGATGCACATGATTTAAGGTGTATGCCTATATGATTTATTATGGAGGATTTGGAATATTTGTTCTATAGCTGATGGTTCCAACATGTGAGTATCTGTACTCTCAAACAGTACGTCCCACAAGTGGGTTTAAGAATGTTGATATCAATGTCTGGAACGTCACATATTTTAAAAATGCATTTAAATATGTTGATTTTGTTTCTGGTCACAACAGATGCACTGGCAATTGATGGATATTTTGTAGTCAGAATGTATCTTCATTGTTGTTTAATAATATAAAATAAGAAGTCACAAGGCTACATAAATTGCCATATGGTGATATAGAGCTAGCACATGCACCTCATACCTACAATGAAACCTAAGTGCCTTCCTCTTGTTATGTTAGGTGAGAAAACTCTAGGTATCCTATGAAAAACTAATTATCCACTCCACTTTATAAAACATAGGCTCAACAAAGTGGAGAAGCCATGTCTCCTCAGCCATTAAATGTACGCAGATATAGAAATAATTCTAGGTAAAGCACACTATTTTATGTTGCCCTTTCTCATCTTAAAAATAACAAACTACCCCAAATCTTTCACAGATTGACATCATAAGAATTGTTTATATTTTAAAATATATAGCATATGGCTTGGGGTTCATATGGTTTGCCTCCTTTCTCTATAGCTTGCAGATCTTTTGTTAGGAACTGAGCAAAGCTTACCTTCTTTTTGAAAGAAGCATTATTTCACAAACCTGAATGGTCGTGCAGCTGCGAAAGAAAAGATAATGGGGGCTCAAAGCAAATTGCTCAGATACTATAAGAAACCACAGATTGTTTATACTTCTGTCCGTGTGACCCTAATGCACTCGCTTCATGCTGTTAAGATTATTTCTAATTTTAGCCCAATCACAGTTTTTCTCATTTTCATTTGTTTAAAACTGTATAGCTTGGTCTTGACAGTTATTAGCAGCAAAAGGTACATTATTCCTCATTGGTCCTGGACTCTGCAGTTTTTGTTGGAACCACAGTGACACAATTCACTTGGACAACTTAGATATTAGTTACTTAGAGCATAATTCCTGGAATCCTCCTACCAGTCCAGACGATTCTGAGAGCTGTAGTCCAAAACAGGCACTTCTCTGGGTTCAGCACTCATGCCGCTGCTTATACTCTACCACTTAACTGAATCATCTATACTTACAAAGCAAATATGGAGTTAGGGCCATGTGGTCTACGGAGTGATTGGGTAAACCTTTGTAAAGCTGCAATTGCCTTGAACTTTTCCTGAAGTGAAAGCGGAGGAAATAGAAGAGGGTGCATCTCTAGTAAAACATCTGTAGGGATTTTGAAAGGTTCTCTAGACTCACAAAGAGAGTATGGCTCAATAAGAAACTGACAACACATACCAAGATCCAGGTCTATAGAGCCTGTGTCCTGAGCACACTCCTGTACTGCAGTGAGTCCTGGACACTTTGTGCCCGGCAGGAGAGGAAGCTGAACACCTTCCATATGCGTTGCCTCCGATGTATTTTTGGTATCACCTGACAGGACAGAGTTCCAAATAGAGTAGTCCTAGAATGAGCTGGAATTTTCAGCATGCATACATTACTGAAACAGCGACGTCTACGCTGGCTTGGGCATGTTGTGAGAATGGCTGATGGTCGGATTCCAAAGGATCTCCTATATGGAGAATTAGTGCAGGGAAATCGCCCAGAGGGAGACCACAGCTGCGATACAAGGATATCTGCAAGCGGGATCTGAAGGCCTTTGGAATAGACCTCAACAGATGGGAAACTCTGACATCTGATTGTTCAGCCTGGAGGCAGGCGGTACATCACGGCCTCTCCCAATTTGAAGAGACCCTTGTCCAGCAGGCCGAGGCAAAGAGGAAGTCACAAAGGAAGCAAAACCAGGGAGCTGGACAGGGGACAGATTGGATTTGTCTTCAGTGTGGAAGAGATTGTAACTCTCGAATTGGCCTCCTCAGCCACACTAGACGCTGTTCCAAGTCCTCCATACAGAGCACGCTACCATAGTCTTTCGAGACTGAAGGATGCCTACAACGAATCAATAGGTTTTGATCTATGTTTGCAACTACACCAATGTATTGTGACTGTATCTTTCAAAGTATCTCAGAAGACCAGATGCACTATTAACATGACAATATACTCCCCCAGTATTTATTGATAGTCAGTATGGTGTAGTGGATAGAGTGATAGACTGTAACTCTAGAGATTACGGTTTGAATCCTGACTTGGCCCTGGAAACTCATTGGGATGGTGGTGAAATGGGTAAAACCACTCCTTCACTATCTCACTTACAGTACCTCAGAGCCCTATTAGGCTAAACTATAAATCAGTTCCAACTCGATGGCACATAATTAATGGAAAACTAGAGAAAAACAAAACTAATAATTTTCTTTGTTACTGTTATGCACCATCCCACTCCCTTTGACTTATGTCAGTCCTATGAAAGACTGATCTTCAAAATGTCCCATTATTAACAGCCCTGTTCAGTTCTTGGAAACCTTTGCAATGGTTTTCTATAAAACATGATTTGTTTTAGGATTTGAAAATGCTTTCCTTTTTCTTGGCAGTTAGTTTGGAAGCAGAAATTACAAAAGATACATCTATATTTTTTTTTTTAGTTTCCAAAAATTCCGCCACCATCATCTTCATTATCATCAACAATAAAAGTAACAAGACTCATGCTCAGGACCTAAATTCTATCCGCACTGAAAACAGCTCCATAGAACTGGAATAAATGGAAGGACTGAGCTATACATTAATACTGTTAATTTATATGACATCTGCTAGGATTTTCAGACACAATCTATGAAGTTTTAGAAAATTTCACCTTTCTGGTTTTGTGCTCTCTTCTTATCCTCATCTTTAAATAATATTTACTTCAATAATCTTAGAAACATTTCAGCCTGTTTACTGTGTTTTTCTGACTTCTTTAGTAATGATCTTCCTGTGATGGATCACAGCTGATCAGGGTCATTCACTGATAAATGTATTTCAGAGGATTTTCCCTTTTAATCTCAGCCTGAAATTCTTATCCTTTAATGGCATGTCCTTGCAGAAAATGTTTCTTTGGTTCCTAGTTTCTTAGTTTCTTTATTCACTGAACTGCTGGGAACTTTCCAGTGAAAATTTGGCCAAGTTTCGAATTCAGCTAAACATCTGTAGAGTCATAATAAAGGAACATTTCTGCATAATGATGATAATGTTAGAAAAGCTTGCATCTTCATATTCTTCACTGACTGATAAATGTGAAATCCATTCCATAATATTGGCATTAAATATTATGTTTCTTATGAGGTGACCCCCTTGAGAAACTTCCTTATATTGACATTCATTTGTTGTGTTTCATTTTAACGAAAAGGTCCATAATACGTGATTCCAATACCTTTGTGTGAATTTAAATACAGCTATACTTTGTTAAAAGGGGACATGGTGGCACTGTGGGTTAAACCGCAGTAGCCTCTGTGCTGCAAGGTCAGAAGACCAGCAGTCGTAAGATCAAATCCACGTGATGGAGTGAGCTCCCGTCGTTTGTCCCAGCTCCTGCCAACCTAGAAGTTTGAAAACATGTATATAAATAGATGCCACCTTGGGAAGGTAATGGCATTCCATGTCTAGTCATGCTGGCCACATGACCATGGAAACAGTCTATAGGCAAATGCTGGCTCTACGGCTTGGAAATGGGGATGAGCACCACCCCCTAGAGATGGCCCTCAGACAATTCCTCTGAGTCAGTGCCATTAGCCATATAACCAAAAGGTTTTCTGAATAGTCTTTCACAAAATGAAACACCATTGTTTTTAAGACCTGTGGGTGGTCTTTTTTTTAAAGCCACTTGAAGTACTGGGGTCTTTTCTTAGCCATGCTAACCATTTAATATTGACTTTTCCTGTTCTTCAGTGTGATGGCAGGTGTTATAATATGTCTTTCCTTTTAGAAAGAGAAACTCATATTGTTGGGGGACACCGAAAGTGAATTAGGTGTTACAGCAGAGTCTCTTACTAATTTATCATCACTTATTACTGCTTGTAGGTACCTGAATTTTCTTTTTGTTAAATTGCTTTTTCTTTTTCTCAGGCAAAAGCTAGATTACTTTCAATTGTTAACATTGGATTTAGTCGCTATCTTCAAGAGCATAATATATAAGGGAAGGCTTGAAAACAGGAGGAAAGGCATGCTGTTGACATAAGTCTCTTATTTCTAAAATCACATTACATTTACATACGTTCCTCAGAATGGGCTTGATAACAGTGATAGAAAATAGACATATTCTTATAGATGTGCTTTCCTGTTCCTGAGCCTTTTTGTTGATCTTTGTGCAAGATGTTACTCATGCTGAGAGATGATATAACTTGTTCACTGAGGCATGCTTAAGCTCTATATGAGATACAAATGGTGAGCCTAATATTTCCATAACTCCATCCATAAAAATGTGTGAAATAATTTTGGTGTGTGGCCAAGTCTGAAAATAGTTTTAGTTGGCTGGGAGGGATATTACAATTGCCACACATTTCAGTTTTGCAATTGACTTTGATAAAGGAGTGCATACAGAAGATGAGCTGTATTTAATACCAACTGCCAAGTGGATTTAACAGGAAGAAGTAGGCAAAAATATGATTTCATTGCAAAAAGTAACATAACATAACATAACATAAAAATAATAGATAGATAGATAGATAGATAGATAGATAGATAGATAGATAGATAGATAGATAGATAGATAGATAGATAGATAGATAGATAGATAGATAGATAGATAGATAGATAGATAGATAGATAGATAGATAGATAGATAGATAGATATTCCATAATTCATGATTTTGATAGAAGGCTGAAAACTATGCCTCATTTCTGTTTAATTGGGACCAAATGATGTCATGATCTTGGGAATAAATAAGGCAGACACAAGAGCATCTTCCTTGAACCAAAGAGCTCTGAGCCCCTTTGTTTCTTGCATTAATTTTCATTAGGTAAAACAGAAGAATTATTAGTTTTGCCTCAAAAAAGGGAGAAACAGGAGGCACAGGCTTTTTTACAATTTATTTTATGAGAGTATGCTTATACACTGTTAAAGTCTCTAGGCAAAATAAAGAACTGAAAAAGTAAATCTTGCTTTTATAATAATAATAATAATAATAATAATAATAATAATAATAATAATAATAATAATAATAATAATAATAATAATAATAATAATAATAATAATAATAATAATAATAATAATAATAATAATAATAAACTGGATTGGGCTACCATATTTCAGAACAAGCAGGAAAAAACAATGATCTCTTATACACGGATGACCTAAAATTAAATGCAAAAAGTTTCACGGAGATACAATCATGGTTAAACACAGTGCAAATATTTAGTGAAGATATCCAAATGAAATTTGGAATTGACAAATGTGCAGCTCTGTCTATACACCGTGGCAAGATCCAAAACCTAGATGGAATACAGTTTAAAAATGGCAATATTACAAAATCACTATTGAGTGATGAAAATTATAAATACCTTGTACTACTAGAAGCAGATAACATTGTGCACACAACAGTTAAAGAACTGACAGAAATGGAGTATCAAAAGATGGGGAAATCTTAAAATCAAATTAAATGAGGGAAAGCCATAAACACATGGGCCGTTCCAGTAATTAGATACCCAGCTGGACTCAAAACAAATTAGAAGAATTGGATCGAAAAACACGGAAACTAATGAACATACATTGTGCACTACATCCAAAAAGTAATGTGGATAGATTGGAGGTCATGGATTACTGTGAATACAGCAGGTCATAGAGGAGGAAAAAAGAAGGCTAAATGATTATATCAGTACAACAGAGAAAAAATACTTAAGGCAGTGAAAATGGAGAATATTTTGAAAACAGAAACCAAGGCTCAATATAAGAAATGACCATTTGAAAAAAATTAAACAGCTGGAAAAATAAACCACTAACGGACAACACCTGATAAATATTGATGGAAAGCATGATCATAATACAACATGGGCATGGCTAAAAGTGGGGGCCCTTAAGAAAGCAACCAAAGGCTTGGTTTTTGCTGCACAAGAATAAGAACTCCAAACCAACATGTTGAAAGCTAAGATCCAAGGAACTGCTGCTAAAAGCAAATGACTTTGCCAAGAAAAAGATGAAACTGTGTCACACCTCATCTGTGACTGTCCAAAAATTGCACAAACAGATTTCAAATTAGACATGATAGAATGACAAAGTTAGTGCACTGGTCATTATGCAAAATATATATATATAACTTGTCAGCCTCCAAAAACCTGTGGGAACATCAGATAGAAAGGGTGTCAGAAAATGAGGAAGTCAAGATCTTGTGGGATTTCTGGGTCCAAACGGATAGACACCTTGAACATAACACGGCAGACATAGTAGTAGTAATAGAATGAAGACATGTCTGGATCATTGGCAGTGCAATTCCGGGTGAAGCCAGAATTGAAAATAAAGAATTGAAAAAACTATCAGAGACTTGGCAATCAAAACATCTTGTCTCTGGAAGAAACACCCTTCAGTGGTCCCTGTAGTCATTGGAGCTTTGGGAGCAATATCAAGAAATTTAACACAGTACTATAAGGAGTTGCATATCTCAGAAATCACACCATCAGAGCTAGAAAAAATAAACCCAGCAATATGTAGGAACAGCATACATACTGTGCCAATATTTAACAGATACTTAGGTTTTTGGTTAAAACTTGTACAGTATCTGTTATATAAAAAGGTAAAGGTTCCCCTTGACAATTTTTGTCCAGTCGTGTTCGACTCTAGGGGCCGGTGCTCATCCCCGTTTCCAAGCCATAGAGCCAGCGTTTTGTCCGATGACAATCTTCCGTGGTCACATGGCCAGTGTGACTTAGACACAGAACGCTGTTACCTTCCCACTGAGGTGGTCCCTATTGATCTACTCGCATTTGCATGCTTTCGAACTGCTAGGTTGGCGGGAGCTGGGACAAGTGACGGGCGCTCACTCCGTCGTGTGGATTCGATCTTACGACTGCTGGTCTTCTGACCCTGCAGCACAGGCTTCTGCGGTTTAGCCCGCAGCGCCACCACATCCCCCATCTGTTATATAATACCAGTTAATGTTTTTATAATATTAACTGTGTCTAATGTTTCTGAATAACAACAACAATAATAATTTTCATGAAGTTCTTTGAAAGATCATATGTAGTGTAAATGTAGGTCATTGACAGTCTGATGTTTCTAAAAATGGAACTATACTGTACAGTGTTGAAGCCTTCATGAGCCTGAATCATTATAGCACTGCTATCTGCTACTTGAGAGAGTAGTTAAGATGTTGTCAGCATTTTTTAAAAACGTAACTTCCTATTTTGAGTTGTTTATAACTCAGAAGTTTAAAAAAGCACACATTTCAGGCTAAAACAGAAACAAGGTCTCAGTTAGTCTTATTCAAAATAAGCAAGTCTGTTTTCAAACTTCTCTCTCTCACCGGTTCCCATTCTGTCTCCTCTCTTAATCTTCTCCTACCTTTTTGTTTTGTATCGCCCAAACCATCAACTCTTGTAGGTAGCATTATGCTGTTACTCACAAAGAGAAAAATCATACCACACAAAAATGAGCAGGCATTGCCAGCAGGGGAAAAAAATGAAGATCTTTTAAAATGATGCATCAATCAGAATAGATTATCCAATAAATCTTTTATTATTGTCCAGTTGCAATAATTCTGACCAGTATCTAGATTTGAGACCAATAGGAGTCCCATATAAGCCACCTATCACACCTAAAAGCTCACTTTAGATGAGATACAAGAGTTTAGTCTCCAAACATTCTCTCCACCAGTCTCCAAGCACACGTGTCTTTAGCAGCCTATGCAGCAGCAGGAAGATGGGAGAGGAAAGGGGGTGATCTCTGGTCCACAAACTGGTGACATTCAATATATATTCCAATTCCCAAGAAAGGAGATGCAAAGAAGTGCAGTAACTGTAGAACAGTGGTTTCTCAGTCTTGGGCCTAAAATTCCCCAAAGCCTCCACCACTAGCTGTGATGGCCAGGTTTTCTGAGAATTGTAGTCTAAGAACACCAAGGGACCCGAGTTTGGGAACCCCCGCTTTACAGAGTACAGCAAAGCCTTTTGTCTGATTTGTTAGCACAGACTAACACAGATACCTTTTCTAAAACTACAGCCTTTGACTGTGTGGATGAAGAGAAATGATGGGCTGTTCATGAGAAATGGGTGTGCCTCGGCACATGATTGTCTTAATGAATACAGTGGTGCCTCGCTTGACGATGTTAATTTGTTCCAGCGAAATCGCTGTAGAGCGAAAACATCATAAAGCAAAATAAAAAAGCCCATTGAAATGCATTGAAACCTGTTCATTGCGTTCCAATGGGGTAAAAACTCATTGTCCAGTGAAGATTCTCCATAGGGGCAGTCATTTTCAGGTGCCTGTATAGCAAAAACTGGTTCCTAAAAACAGTGGGGAGCCATTTTGTACATACGGTGGTCATTTTGAAACCCAATGATCAGCTGTTTTTAGATCGTTGTAATGCGAAAATCGGTTCCTGAGGCAGGGAACCGATCATCGTGAAGCTGATTTTTCCCATTTAAACCATCGTTTTGCAATCGCTTTTGCGATCACAAAAACCTAATTGTCAAGCGATTTCCTCGTTAAGTGAGGCAATCGTTAAGCAAGGCACCACTGTAACTTGTTTTGTGGATAAGAAGCTGCCATTAGGTCAGTATATGGAGAGGCAGAATGATTTCCTATAGACAAAGGTGCCAAACAAGGGTGAATGTTATCCCCTTATTGGTTCAATCTGTTTGGAAAGCCAGTCTAGATTCAGATAAAGACAAAGTGAAAACTGGTGAAAGAAACATCAATCTAAGACACCATCTTACTGCCAAAAAGCAGCAATGGCTTGGAACAGCTTTTATTAAAAGTGGAAAAAGAAAGTGCCAAAGCAGGACTGCAGTTGAACATGAAGAAAAAAAAATTCTGGCTACAGATGAACTACACAGCTTTAATGTTGACAGTGAAGAAATTGAAATTGTTAAAGATACCTTGGTTCAATTATCAATTCAACTGGAGAACTGCAGCCAAGAAGACTGCAGTCTTCTGAATATCAGGAGACCAATATTCAGAAGGGCAGCAATAATGGAAACAGGAAAAAAATCAAATGTTAAGGATATGCCACTGGAGACCAAGAGTAAGATCATCCACTCTCTTGTATTCCTGATTACTATGTAAGGCTGTGAAGGCTGGACAGGAACAAAAGCTGAAAGGAAAAAAAAGTGATTCATTTTAAATATGGTGTGAGAGGAGAGCTTTACAGATTGCCAGAAAGATGAACAAGTAAGCGGGTGCTAGAATAAATGAAGTCTGCACTATCTCTGGAGGCAAAAAATAATGAAACTGAGGGTGATCTACTTTGAGCACCTTATGAAAAAGACAATAATGTTGGGAAAGATGGAAGACAGCAGGCAAAGAGGAAACCCCAACACAAGATGGATTGATCCCCTAAAGCAGTGGTCCTCAACCTTGGGCCTCCAGATGTTCTTGGCCTACAACTCCCAGAAGTCTTCGCCACTACCTCTGCTGGCCAGGATTTCTGGGAGTTGAAGTCCAAGAACATCTGGAGGCCCAAGGTTGGGGACCACTGCCCTAAAGAACCACAGACCCGTGTTTACATGAGCCAAGCATGGCTGTTGAGGACAGGACATTTTGGAGATCATTCATTCATAGAGTCACAATTTGTTGGAGGTGACTTGACAACACAAAACAACAGGGAACTCAGACTGGATCAGCCTTGCATTGAAAAATTAGGAATAAGAGGTTAGGCCCCAATAAAGGTCTAATACAGAACTCAGAGTCCTACTACAACACTTACAACATATTGTTTCACAGCATGTGAGAGTAAGAAATTTTGGGATCTTCAGTGCAAGAAGCAAGTGAAACTTGACGTTTTTCAGATTTACTGTGAGAAGCAACACGGGCACCTGTGCTGTATTCCCTTTCAATTTTTTTAAAAGAAAAAATCCTGTTCCTTCAGATGTGTAGCTACTAGAAGGCATATCTTGATAGATGTTCTTAGGAGCCTCTTGAGAGAGAGAAAAAGTTTGCTTCTAGGTTGCTCTTTGCAGACTTATTTTGAAAAGTGTGGTTGGAAGAGAGAATAAGCCCAGAAATGCAGGTTTTTGATTTCTGCCCTCCTAAAAACATGCTCCTCTCCACTTTGATTCCCTCTCATGTTTTCTTGAGAAAACAACATAAAGTTGTGCACACATTGTGGTTTTCATTCACATACATGTGACGGATTGGTGTGGACACAGGGAGCAGAATACAATGGTTATGTGTCTAATAACAAGGTCCACGGAGCTGTGGATACTGTGTTTTGGCTTGCTGAGGAACTGTTGGTGTCAATGATCTCATATTCTTTTTTCAGGGACTGCCATTAGATCTTTAACTCTTATCTGATGTCACATTTGTTGCTCTGGTAGATCTGAAATTCCCATCAGTTAGGAGAGCATGTAGAATTGCATTCTGCTATGCGTCGGTGACTCCAGCTATAATTGAACATATAGTTGCATTGACACATATCAAATATTCATGAGGAAATTCCCAGACAACAACCAGCTGGCACAGAAACGGCAGTGTTCCAACTAGGCTTGTCCGTGTAACACACTGAAAGAATAACCAAGACCAGAATCCTGAATTTTTAAAGGATTTAAAACCAAGGCTTATGTGGTTGGCATCTGCGCCTTAGCCACTAAAACCAGATGAAGCAAATCTGAAATAATGTTGGTGGATGTTAGCAGTTCTAGCATCTTAACCAGAAGGGAAACAATTTTGGAGTGGAATACATTGGCTGGGATGCTGTTCAACAATAGCATGTGGGGAACTCCAGTTGCCAAAGCTCCTGGGGTGATCTGGTATCAGTCATGTCCATGGCTGTGCATGACTGACCCCTTGTCAGATCACTAAGGTAGCATTCATCGTTGGAATGATAGACATGCATATGTATCGACTTGGTTTCGAGCCCTTATCTTCTCTTTTAATTCTCTCCCTCTGGCCCCAGTTTGTGTGTGTGGCTTGTCAGTTAAGAGTTAGGGATTATTTATATAGTACCATCAATGTATATGATACTCCAAAGGAAAAAGGAACATGTGGCCCTCTACAGTTCCCATCATCCCTCAGAAACAGTATATCCATCCATCCAATTTAGAGGCCACCTTTCTCCTAATGACGGGACTTAAGGTGGCTGAGAGTGTTAAAAAATAATTCAATAAATGATATATTAAAAACCAACCAAACTATAACAGTAACTGAAAATACATTGAATAGTTAAGAACATTAAAAACAAACGTAGCTAAAAACTATAATTCAGGGACTATGTTATGCTTATTAAAAGCCTATCTGAAGAGGTAGGTCTTCAGCTTTCAGTGGAGGATATAAGGGACAGAGGGGGGCAATCTAACCTCCTGAGGGAGAGCATTCCACAACTTGGGAGCAGCCACAGAAAAGACCTTCTCTTGTGTCCCCATATCAAATGTGGCTATGATGACAATGGGACTGGGAGAAAGTTCTAGGGGACAAGGAAGGCTCATACAGGGAGATACAATCCTTCAGATAGCCTGGGCCCAAACCAAATCAGCTATGTTGATGAGGGCTGATGATGCTCACCAACATCTGGGCCACATGTTCCCATTTCTGCTTCATAAAGCAGGAAAAAAACACAAATGACTTTACATTCTAAAATGTTTTACAGGGTCATAGGAGACAATTGGAGACAAGGAAGAAATATCTAACTATTTCATTGCCTCAGTCTGTTGTTATGTGCCATCAAGTCATTTGCAACCTATGATGATCTTAGTAGGGTTTGCAAAGTAAGTGAGGTGTTCAAGAAGTGGTTTACTGTTGCCGCCATATACCCATTAATTTCCATGGCTAAATGGGAACTTGAGCCCAAGTCTTCTTAAAAATGCCTGCTCTCTGACATGGTGATGCTACTGGATGAACTTTTTTAAAAAATGGTTTGACAGAAAAGGCATGATAGAAAGGTTAAATGAAAGAGGAAACAAACCAACAAAAAAGCTATGAAACGTTCATGTCTCTCTCTTTTCTCAGTGCAAAGCTTTTGTATAAGAAGCCATTTTTCAGGAATCAATGAATGACCATGAACACAAAAAATGAGAGAGCATAGAACATAGAAGTCCCATATCTAGGAATAAACTACAGGCAGAGCATTTTGATGGCACTGTATTGATTCGATTTATATTTCTTTCTTCATTTTACAGTAGGAGTTGAAAATGCTGATGGAAAACCTTGTCATCTGCCAGTAATTAAAACAGGTTTCAGTTACCTGATTAACTTTATCAGAGGATAGTTAACCGTCTAAGCTATGTGATCTTAAACCCACTTGTGACTGAAAGGAAGGAGGTTTGTGTGTGTTTGTGGAGGTGGGGTGGGGTGGGGTGAAGGAAGATATTTATATGTAAGCATCATAAGATCATATAGCTATTGTATCCATTCTTCTTAAGTGCTGCATCCTGAACAATTCTGTTTTATGTAGCCATTCTGAATTAAATATATGTTACTTGTAATATACAGTCAAAAGTCTTAATACCTCACTGTATCATCCTGATGGCTGACATTCAAGACATAATGTGAGATTTACAAGCTATAGAAAAATTTGTATAACCTCAATATATTTCCTTCCCCTTTTTTTCTTTGAATAGTGGGTTCAAAGAAATATCACTCCGGTGAAACGACATACTTTGACACATTTTATATCTTCAATTCCTTCTTCTTCTGACTTCGTTTTGACCATACCAGAACTAATGTCCTCAAACACAATGTGGGTTTTCATAGTTTCTGTGTTATGAAAAAGAATTGTGGCTTTGCCTTAGAACAGGGTCACATATACCTGTATGTCATAAAATTTCTCTGCCTTTGAGCTACACTCTTGGCTGAGTGAAGCTTTCATTGAGTATGCATTTTGATACAAGATTACTGAATTCACAGCTTTCACTGTGATTGTGGACCTGCAGTTCATATTTTGATGCCATTCACACAAAAAAAAACCCAGACATGTTTGCAAAAAAGGGAACATAAAAATGTGTATATTTAAATATTATACAAAAAAGTCTAGTCACATGGAAGGTGGATATAGAAAATTTGAAAAAAAATGCACACAGTAATTGCATCCATTGTGAAAAATGCACATCAAAATATGCATAAATTTATCAACAGAAAAAAAGCACTCAGTCTGATGCAGGCCTGATTTGGTAGAAGCTTGCCCCTTGGGAAATGAAAACTTCAATGGAATTAAGGTTAGCCATTCTGGACATCTGTGTGCTTGAGGTAGCCTATACACTTTTTTGCTTTGTTTTTGCCAACAAGAATTGTAATAACTAATTACATATGTCAATCCAGGAGCCAACTAACTAATTCCATTACCTTCAAACTCAGACATATCATTAGGCAGTGTGAGGTGATCACCTTAGGTAGATGAGGCTGGCAGTGGACATTTGGTAAGAAATTGTTGAGGTCAGACCTATGTGTGCCATACAATCTGTTTTGAATCTCTTTTCAGCCCATCCAGTTTTTATAGATGGAATGGAAGGAAGGCACCAACCTATCTTTTGTCTCAGACAGTGAAATGCATTGGGCTTGATGTGATTAACTTCAATGGGACAAAACTAGTTTGTTTCTAGACCGCAATCCAAGTCCTTTGTGCCTGATTCCAAAATCTCAAAGCCAATCCATCACAGAGTTCGTAATACATATGTGAAATGCTTTGATGTTATTGCTAATAATAATCATCACAGCATTTGTTGCCTTGGCAGAGATAATTTCTCTGATCTGATCTTGGTATTTCCTTACCTTCCCCCACAAACAACTGCTGGATAGCTCGGTGGTTCAGGAGACAGAAGTTGGGAGTTTGATTCCTGACTGCGCCTCCTCAATAGGGGCAGGACTTCATGATCCATAAGGTCCCTTCTAGCTCTGCAGTTTTAAAATTATTATTTGGTGCTGACAGATTGCCTGCTTCTTGGTACTAGCACATATCTGGGTACAAAGTATCCTGTCTCATAGAGAATGGATGTCCTGCTCAACATATCTTTGTCTTCTAGTCCGTAGACACAATTTGAGGGGGATTAAAAACACTTGAGGAATTACTGCTCATTAGGAAAAGGCATTGCAGTGAATAAATTATGACTTCTGCCTCAAAATTAAATAACACATTTCTCCTTCGATTCAAGCTTTTGTTTGGAAAAAAAAAAGCCAAAAGGAAAATACTGGTTTGTTTGTGTTCCTATTTTATTCAATTCTTTTAAGAATAAATACAAAAAAACCCTATGGTTTATGACTGTGAGATATTGTGCTCTTCTTTATCATTAACAAAGAGACACCACACAAGGGAAAATCCCAGAAGCTGACTCCTTTTTTCATCAGTTCACCATTTCTCACCCAAACACAAAGCAATTATCAGGGCTCTTTTCCAACAAATTGCTTTTTACCTACTCTGGTATCTTTAAATAGAAAGCCACCTTTTAAAATCCTTTCAAATTCTGGTAGAATTCAGTGGGTATGAAGGAAATGGAAAATTCCCATTAATAATTTGTTAACATTTCTGTAGTGCCAACAATATGCTCCACAAGTCCAACCTGAAACAGGACATTATTACTAAAATTTGGCACTGGTACTATGCACTTCCAGAATTCCCTCTTCTCCACTGTGAAGCAATTGGGCTTCTAAATGGTGGTACCATATTTTGGCCTATTCTCTATTAATCTTAACCATGAGTTGTCTTTGTAGAATTTTCCTGACTCACCTCACTGTTTTTTAAAGAATACTCTGAATCCAATTGTTAGTTCCAGCTAGGGGAAATCCACAGATTCATTGAAATCATTGAAGTCAACATACAAGTAAGTTTCACTGATTCAGTGATTTTTTTCTAGGAAGGACTGCATTTTCTCTGCTGGAAAGAGCTTCCTCAGTAATGGTCTGCTTCTTCTCCAGTTATTACGAGGACCAAAGGACTTACCACAGAAAAAAAGAGAAGCTTAGGAGACATTTACTACCCAGTGACAGGTTGTTGTGGTCTTCTAAGTGTCTCCCAGTTACTTAAACATTCCCATAAAGGCTCTTATGTTCTCCAAGAGACCAAAATGATATACAGTGATGCCTCGCGTAATGACGATAATCCATTCCAGGAAAATCGCTGTTAAGTGAAAACATCGTAAAGCAAAAATAAAAAGCCCATTGAAACACATTGAAACCCGTTCAATGTGTTCCAGTGGGGTAAAAACTCACCGTACAGCAAAGATCCTCCATACGGTGGCCATTTTTGCTGCCTGTATAGTGAGGAATCCGTCCCTAAACACAGCGGGGAGCCATTTTAATTACCCAGTGGCCATTTTGAAACCACCAATCAGCTGTTAGAAAAACATCGTTTTGCGAAGAATCGGTTCCCGGAGCAGGGAACCTATTATTGCAAAGTGAAATTCCCCCATTTAGACCATTGTTTTGTGATCGCAATAGCAATTGCAAAAATATCATCGTAAAGCAGATCCATTGTAATGCGGGGCAATTGTAAAGCGAGGCACCACTGTATTATCTAGTGTTTCTGACATAGTACTTTGACATTTCCGGTCTATGCCCATAACCTGTCATGTCAACAGGCTTAACTGAGTGAATTCTAACAATTCCTGGTGAATGTCCTTTTAAGAATTTCCAAACTAAACAGCATTACCATTGGCCCCAAGCATGTACCAGAGCTGTGAGGAATTCCATAACAGCAGGGTATCCTCCACAGATCCTAGGACCCTTTGAGTATGTCACTATGTAATCCTGTAACTCTACAGAATTTTCCAACTCCACAGTATGTTTGATAGTGGAGGAAATCCAGGATTCATGCTTACTTAATTCACAATGTTTGTCTTACAGTTCAAATTGCTGCTGTGGACGCTTTAGTACTCACCCTATCCATGCCAGTTGGACCGTTTATTTACGTTTTGAATGAAGCTTGCTTGTAATTGTGGACACACAAATATTAGCCATTTTTCTCTTACCAGTATAACGTATAAACCAAAAACACATCAGCTCATGTTTTGCTCTCAACACCCCAGCTTGAAAATCTGCTCTGACTCCTGTTTCTTAAGTACCATTGGTTAGTGATTGGCAGTAAGCCAAACAGAGAAGGGTCCCTCCCAGTCAAACCTACTAAAGGCAGCATGCAAGGTTACAAAGACATTTCCTCCAGCAATATAAAGTTGTAAGCAGGAAAACATTCAGAGGTGAACTCACAAGTCTTTTCCTCTAACAATATAGTACACCTCAGGCACTCAACAGGGCCAATATGGGACACTTTTTTAGATCCTAGGAACTCCATCTTCCTCGCCTGAATTTGGGCCTGCAAATCAAAGGCAAAATGCAGCTGTGCTGAAAGTAAAGCACAAAGAAGCAAAATATGTAGCATGGTACAGTATATCACTGCTGATCACAGAGCAAGACATCAGCCGTTGCTTGCAACTTTTTGGCTTTATGCAGCTTGACTCAACTCCATTCTTAAAATGAATTCTGATCTTAAACTAATATTTTTTGGAAATAATTAAATATGCTCCAAGCCAGTCACAGGCAACAATTACACTCCTGTGTTTTGCATATAACTTCAGAGCAATTTTCAAACAGAAGACTGCAATATTCTAGATAGGATGTTAGCAGAGCATGAGTCACAGCAGCCAGCCATTGGCCTTAGTTATCAGTATAACTGAGAGTGATACAGAACCATGGTTTTAATCTCCACATGTATAGAGAGCTTGAAGTGTGGTACACCCATGGGAAAAGTATTCCTCAAATCTTATGTTTATGGTTCATTTCTGCATTTCTGCAGAAA